>NC_052161.1:5956071-5990213 GCF_902713615.1 Scyliorhinus canicula
CCCCCCCCCCCCCCCCCCCCCCCACCAATAAAAGGTTCATCACATAATACAAAGATGCCAGGATGAGATGCCCTGTCATTCATTCCTGGAGACACACCATTGGTTTGTGTTCTTCGCCTTCAGTCTGCATGGTGAGTTGGGGGACTGACCTGTAATCAGTAATGCAAAAGATACAATTAACTCATTTCTGCAGCATCCCTGATTTACCTCTTTGTCAAGAGTTTCTCTCTCGGTCGTTGTCACAGCTCCAAGGAATTCCCTGGCGGCATGGAGCTGTCAGCCATTGCTCAGTAGGTAGCACTGTTGGCTCAAAGGGCTGTGAGTTCAAACCCCACGCCAGAGACATAGTCCAGGCTGACACACGCACTGCAGTACTGAAGGTACACTCCACTACCACTCTCCACTGCCACTCTGCACTGCTACTCTCCACTACCACTGCCACTCTGCACTGCCACTCTCCACTACCACTCTGCACTGCCACTCTCCACTGCCACTCTGCACTGCCACTCTCCACTACCACTCTCCACTGCCACTCTGCACTGCCACTCTGCACTGCCACTCTGCACTGCCACTCTGCACTGCCACTCTCCACTACCACTCTGCACTGCCACTCTGCACTGCCACTCGCCACTACCACTCTCCACTGCCACTCTGCACTGCCACTCTCCACTACCACTCTGCACTGCCACTCTGCACTGCCACTCTCCAGTGCCACTCTGCACTGCCATTCTCCACTGCCACTCTGCACGGCCACTCTCCACTGCCACTCTGCACTGCCACTCTCCACTGCCACTCTGCACTGCCATTCTCCACTACCACTGCCACTCTGCACTGCCACTCTCCACTGCCACTCTGCACTGCCACTCTCCACTACCACTGCCACTCTGCACTGCCACTCTCCACTGCCACTCTGCACTGCCACTCTCCACTACCACTCTGCACTGCCACTCTCCACTGCCACTCTGCGCTGCCACTCTCCACTACCACTCTGCACTGCCACTCTGCACTGCCACTCTCCACTACCACTCTGCACTGCCACTCTGCACTGCCACTCTCCACTACCACTCTCCACTGCCACTCTGCACTGCCACTCTCCACTACCACTCTGCACTGCCACTCTGCACTGCCACACTCCACTACCACTCTCCACTGCCACTCTGCACTGCCACTCTGCACTGCCATTCTGCACGGCCACTCTCCACTGCCACTCTCCACTGCCACTCTCCACTGCCACTCTCCACTACCACTCTCCACTGCCACTCTGCACTGCCACTCTCCACTACCACTCTGCACTGCCACTCTGCACTGCCACTCTCCAGTGCCACTCTGCACTGCCATTCTCCACTGCCACTCTGCACGGCCACTCTCCACTGCCACTCTGCACGGCAACTCTCCACTGCCACTCTGCACTGCCACTCTGCACTGCCACTCTCCAGTGCCACTCTGCACTGCCATTCTCCACTGCCACTCTCCACTACCACTCTGCACTGCCACTCTGCACTGCCATTCTCCACTACCACTGCCACTCTGCACTGCCACTCTCCACTGCCACTCTGCACTGCCACTCTCCACTACCACTGCCACTCTGCACTGCCACTCTCCACTGCCACTCTGCACTGCCACTCTCCACTACCACTCTGCACTGCCACTCTCCACTGCCACTCTGCGCTGCCACTCTCCACTACCACTCTGCACTGCCACTCTGCACTGCCACTCTCCACTACCACTCTGCACTGCCACTCTGCACTGCCACTCTCCACTACCACTCTCCACTGCCACTCTGCACTGCCACTCTCCACTACCACTCTGCACTGCCACTCTGCACTGCCACACTCCACTACCACTCTCCACTGCCACTCTGCACTGCCACTCTGCACTGCCATTCTGCACGGCCACTCTCCACTGCCACTCTCCACTGCCACTCTCCACTGCCACTCTCCACTGCCACTCTCCACTACCACTCTGCACTGCCACTCTCCAGTGCCAGTCTGCACTGCCACTCTGCACTGCCACTCTCCACTGCCACTCTCCACTGCCACTCTGCACTGCCACTCTCCACTGCCACTCTGCACTGCCACTCTGCACTACCACTCTGCACTACCACTCTCCACTGCCACTCTGCACTGCCACTCTCCACTACCACTCTGCACTGCCACTCTCCACTGCCACTCTGCGCTGCCACTCTCCACTACCACTCTGCACTGCCACTCTGCACTGCCACTCTCCACTACCACTCTCCACTGCCACTCTGCACTGCCACTCTCCACTACCACTCTCCACTGCCACTCTGCACTGCCACTCTCCACTACCACTCTGCACTGCCACTCTGCACTGCCACACTCCACTACCACTCTCCACTGCCACTCTGCACTGCCACTCTGCACTGCCATTCTGCACGGCCACTCTCCACTGCCACTCTCCACTGCCACTCTCCACTGCCACTCTCCACTGCCACTCTCCACTACCACTCTGCACTGCCACTCTCCAGTGCCACTCTGCACTGCCACTCTGCACTGCCACTCTCCACTGCCACTCTCCACTGCCACTCTGCACTGCCACTCTCCACTGCCACTCTGCACTGCCACTCTGCACTACCACTCTCCACTGCCACTCTGCACTGCCACTCTGCACTGCCACTCTGCACTGCCACTCTGTACTGCCACTCTGCACGGCCACTCTACACGGCCACTCTCCACTGCCACTCTGCACTGCCACTCTGCACTGCCACTCTCCACTGCCACTCTGCACTGCCACTCTCCACTGCCACTCTGCACTGCCACTCTGCACTGCCACTCTCCACTGCCACTCTCCACTGCCACTCTGCACTGCCACTCTCCAGTGCCACTCTGCACTGCCACTGTCCACTGCCACTGTGCACTGCCACTGTGCACTGCCACTCTTCACTGCCACTCTATAATGCCACTCTCCACTGCCACTCTCCACTGCCACTCTCCACTGCCACTCTCCACTGCCACTCTTCACTGCCACTCTGCACTGCCACTCTCCACTGCCACTCTCCACTGCCACTCTCCACTGCCACTGTGCACTGCCACTCTCCACTGCCACTCTTCACTGCCTTTGGATGATACATTAAACCAAGGAAATTATTTGGGGAAACTATTGCATATTTGAAGAAGAATGCAGATTTTTGTTGGCAAACATTCCTCCCTGAATAAAACAGATCCATTCACTATTTGTTTGTGAGATCTTGCCTCTCACTGAACTACGTGCAACAATATTCTATGTTTTATTAGTTGTATAGGAGTGGCTAAATGATGTGATATGGCATTATATGACTCTTTTGTACTGATCTGATTTCACAATATTTTCAACTAATATTCTCATTTTTCAAAAAATGTATTTTATTACAGACATGTAGCAAAACAGCTTACAACCCATAAACGCCCCGGGAAACATACCTCCCAGCAATCAACTGTACAGTCTGATTTTTCCCCCTCCCCCCTACATTGGTCAGCTCCTCAAACACGGTCACAACATCCCCCACCTTTTCTCAAACTCCCCTGCTGAGCCCCTTAACTCATACTTTATCTTCTGCAAACGCAGGAAGTCATAGACGTCACCCAATCGCGATCCCGGTGGCGATACCGACCGCCACTCTAGTAGAATTCACCTCCGTTCAATCAGGGAGGCGAAGGCCACGACATCGGCCACCCTCCTCTCCATGAGCTCCGGCTTCTCTGAGACCCCAAATATCGCCACCAAGGGGTCCGGGTCCACTCCCTCCTCCAGGTCCACTCCCTCCTCCACTATCCTGGCTAAGACCGCGAACACTCCCGTCCAGAATCTTCCCAATTTTTCACAACTCCAAAACATGTGCGCGTGATTCGCTGGCCCCCGCCCACACCTCTCACACTCATCTGCTACCCCCTGAAAGAACCCACTCATTCTCGCCCGAGTCATATGCACCCTGTGCACCACCTTGAACTGTATCAGGCTCATCCTTGCACAGGTTCAATTAATATTCTCAGTACTATATCTCCTCTCTCCACATCATTAGAGGAAAAGTAGAAATACTTCACGGGAGGCCAGAAAAAACAAGATGTAGAGGCAGTAGGGAAGGTTAACAAAGATGTCCCAGATTACCAGAACTAAGAGGCTCAGCCCAATTTGAACTCACTCGAAATCCATTCATTTAGACCAGGATGTTACAGTCTCTGCCAGTGAACACCATCATGGGCGGGAAGGGATCATTTGGAATATTCCCATCCTGCTGGTAGCACAGTGGTTAGCAATGTTGCTTCACAGCGCCAGGGTCCCAGGTTCAATTCCTGGTTTGGGTCACTGACTGTGTGGACTCTGCACGTTCTCCCCGTGTCTGCGTGGGTTTCCTCCGGATGCTCCGGTTTCCTCCCACAAGTCCCGAAAGACGTGCTTGTTAGGTGAATTGGACATTCTGAATTCTCCCTCTGTGTACCCGAACAGGCGCCGGAGTGTGACGACTAGGGGCTTTTCACAGTAACTTCATTGCTGTGTTGATGTCAGCCTACTTGTGACAATAAAGATTATCATTATTATAATGATGTCTGCTGCTGGCAGGGACTGTAAAATCCAGACCTTAGTGTTAGAATTAGGTTTGTTCCTCACATCAGGGAAGGTTGAGTAGACTGAAGATGTGGGAAGAGAAAAGACTGAGGAATGACCCATTAGAGGTCTTTGAGATTATAAAGAGGTTCGCTAGGGTAGATCTGTAGAGATGTTTCCAGTTGTGAGGCAGAGCAAAACTTTGGGCCATAAATACAGGAAGGTAGTCACTAATGAATCCAATAAGGAAGTTAGTGAGCACAGTAAGAAGTCTTCCAACACCAGGTTAAAGTCCAACAGGTTTGTTGCAAACACTAGCTTTCGGAGTACTGCTCCTTCCTCAGGTGAATGAGGAATGAGGAAGGAGCAGTGCTCCGAAAGCTAGTGATTTGGAACAAACCTGTTGGACTTTAACCTGGTGTTGTAAGACATCTTACTGTGCTCACCCCAGTCCAACGCCGGCATCTCCACATCGAAGTTAAGGAGAATAGAGTTGATGGGGTGAGCTGAGAAAGGCTGGGAAGAGGCTCGTGTGGGCCATTAATTCTAGCTTGGGCTATACTGCACCAAATCTATGTTTGTGCTGTCGATACTATGTCACTGTCCATGAAAGATATGCAGAGACAGACGCAACAAATGATTAGACTCACAGCCATGCATTCTTGCAGGAGTAAGAAATGTTTCTGTATTCATGAGTGAGTCTGACTATTTGCTGCATCTGTCTCCGATTGCCAAACTGCCTCCAGATGCAAAGTTATATTTTTTAGGCTTGTCCGGCCTGTTGGCCCTGTGGCTTCTAAACCCCCTCAGCTGCTCCCCTTCAATGACCGTTCTGTGCAAAACATTCTGTTCCCCCCCTCACCCACCCACACCCAGCCCTCCGTCGTCCCCGACAGAATGTTGATACCATGGCAACAGACCCCATTTACCAGCAGGGCACAACCTGTACCGACCTGTCGGAGTTTTGGTATCCGTGGCAACGGGCAAGGCCTCAGGGCTCGGGTTTCCACTCTCGGGAGAAAGCTTGAGTCTGCGCTTGGGGGTGTCGCTGAGTTCAGGGAATAACAGCAAACATAAACAAGCTGGAGCAGACGGAGCACATAGAGAGAGATCAAATATTTTAACCATTTCCTTCTACAGTTGACAAGGAGGGGCCCTGTGTTTAAATCTCCTGACGTAAACCTCCGCATCTGAATTTCAAACATTTTTTTAGAACATTTCAAAAATAAATTACACTTCATTATCTACGCATTGAATGTCTTTCTCTAACTGATAAAGTTAGAACATAGAACATAGAACAGTACAGCACAGAACAGGCCCTTCGGCCCTCAATGTTGTGCCGAGCCATGATCACCCTACTCAAACCCACATATCCACCCTATACCCGTAACCCAACCCCCCCCTTAACCTTACATTTATTAGGACACTACGGGCAATTTAGCATGGCCAATCCACCTAACCCGCACATCTTTGGACTGTGGGAGGAAACCGGAGCACCCGGAGGAAACCCACGCACACAGGGGGAGGACGTGCAGACTCCACACAGACAGTGACCCAGCCGGGAATCGAACCTGGGACCCTGGAGCTGTGAAGCATTTATGCTAACCACCATGCTACCCTGCTGCCCTAAGTTCTTCGAAGAATTCCTATGTTTTCCTTGTTCTTCCTCGTCTTTGATTCAGGAGGTTCTGAGCTCAAAGCCAACTCCAGGGACATAAATGCAAAGTCTAAGTTGAGACTCCCATTACTGAGGGACTGCTGCACTGTCACAGGTCTTGTCCTTCAGGTGAGATATTGCATTTCTATAACACCATCGGGATGACACAAAATACCAAATCACTTCCTGATCTGTGTTGTGTTGGAACCTGTAAAGTGTGTGCAGATATCAGCTGGGGATATGAATACGCTCTACTCTCATACTCCTTGTGGTCAAACTGCCTGCTTGCACGTTGCGAAGTTGCCAGAGAGCGAGTGGCAGCTGATGAATGGCGATCCAGTGAACGACTGAAGCCTTCAAGAAAGGAGGTCGGGAAAATCAGAATTAGTGATAAATTTCCGCTCTTAAAAGATGCAGAAAAAGGGCAGCACGGTGGCTCAGTGGTTAGCACTGTAGTCTCACGGCGCCAAGGTGCCAGGTTCGATCCCGGCTCTGGGTCACTGTCCGTGTGGAGTTTGCACATTCTCCCCATGTTTGTGTGGGTTTCGCCCCCACAACACAAAGATGTGCAGAGTAGGTGGCTTGGCCACGCTAAATTGCCCCTTAATTGCAAAAAATGAATTGGGTACTCTAAACTTATTTTTAAAAGGTGCAGAATGAGGTCAGTAAAGCTTTGGAAATGAGAAATTAATCATGACGGTGTTTATGCTTTTTTTTCTAAAGATTTAGAGTACTCAATTCATTTTTTTCCAATTTAGGGGCAATTTTAACGTGGCCAATGCACCTACCTTTTGGTTTGTGGGGGCGAAACCCACGCAAACACGGGGAGGATGTGCAAACTCCACACGGACAGTGACCCAGAGCCGGGGTCGAACCTGGGACCTCGGCGCCGTGAGGCAGCAGGGCTAAGACAGTGTTTGTATAGTGGATGCTGGTGAGTTCAGATGAAGCAAAGCGGAAGGAGGCTTATGTGGAACCAGCAGAGAGCTGGTGGGCCGAATGGCCTGTTTCTCTGCTGTAAATGCTACGCTGTGAATAAACAAATTAACCCGAGGGGGAGATGAAAGGATTTGCTGCGATCTGAATGCCTGAAAGGGTGGCAGAAGCAGATTCAAGAATAACCTTTAAAATAAACTTGGAAAATACCTAATACCAGAGAGCTAACACAGGCACAATGGCTTCCGGCTCGGCACTATCATACTATGGTCTAACTATAATCGGGAATGAGGTTTAGCAATCTTTGTCATCCATTATACATTAAACACACTTCACTGGGTGTTCCAAAATGCTGCACATTCATTTTTCATTTAATAAGGTAAGAACAGTGTCTAAGTTCCCAAAGACAAACCGTTAGGTGAATTGGACATTCTGAATTCTCCCTCTGTGTCCCCGAACAGGTGCCGGAATGTGGCGACCAGGGGCTTTTCACAGTAACTTCATTGCAGGGTTAAGGTAAGCCGACTTGTGACAATAAAGATTATTATTATTATGTTTCATACGCGCTTCATTGGCGGCAAAACACTTTGGGACATCCAGTGGTGGTGAACGGTACTGTAGAAATGCCAGAATAAGCTTCTGGGGACAAAGTACAGCACGCACCTTCCAAATCCGCGACCTCTGCCATCTAGAAGGCATCTAGAAGGGTAAGGGGCAGCCGGCACAGAAGAACCCCAGCTGGAATGGAAGTTCCCTTCCAAAGTCACGCATCACCCTGAAATATATCGACTCTTCCTTGACAGTGGCTGCATGCATCACAATCCTGTAACTCCCTCCCTAACTGCACCGTGGGTGTACCTACACCACATAGACTGGAGCGGCTCAAGGAGGCAATTAGGGATGGGCAACAAATGCTAATTTAAGATTTGCTAAACAGAAAGCGTTCCAATCAATTATACAACTAGAAACAAACACATCTTTGTTTAAAATTGAACCCGATTGCTTCTCATTGGGCAGTAATGCTGATGCATTGTGCAATGCTTGGATTACCTCTCCTGGCAGCTCAGGCTGTTGAGATTGAAGGACAGGCTGGAGACGGGAGAGAAGTGGAGATGTGGGTAGAAAGGAGGGTCTGGGGAGAAGGACATCCTCTCTCCCCCCCCCCCACCCCCCCTCAGCAGCTTCTCCCAGTCTTCGGTCTGGCCAGTTCAGGATCGATGTGCTGTCGAGCCTTTCGGTTCGATCAGAAAGAATTGCAATTGACTTCTTGATGCAAAGTTTGTTTTTTTGCAATGCCAATTGCGGCTGTCACCCTGGAGGATGCCGTTGCAGTGACTCTCCCTGCAGCATCACTCAGTGCCGCTTGCTGCTGGCCTGTTGCTGGGATCAGCCGTTGTCAGGGACGCTTTGGTCCTTGCTGCTGTCCCGGGGGGAATGTCGGGTTAATCCAGCCTGTGAGCCGGGGAGAGGGAGGCGCAATTATTCCGCAAATTCCCAGCGCCGGTTCTCCCCCCAGTGCAAATGTCTCAATGCAATGCACCGAGTGGCGGAAATATCGGCTGGGGTGGAAACTTGCTCCAATCTCGCGTGTAAATACCGTCCAACTACAATACAAATTACAATACAATTAAGTCAACGCGTCATTCAGAGCAGTTTATTTACATATTGCAAAGGATTGTGCAAATAATAAACAGTGACATGATAAACAATTGCATTACCAAACAAGATGCCAATGAAATGAAAATCGCTTATTGTCATGAGTAGGCTTCAATGAAGTTACTGTGAAAAGCCCCTAGTCGCCACATTCCGGCGCCTCTCCGGGAATCGAACCGCGCTGCTGGCCTGCTTTAAAAGCCAGCGATTTAGCCCAGTGTGCTAAACCAGCCCCTATTGGAGAAATCGGTGCAAAGCATGGCATCAACTGGCATTTATTGTCCATCCCTAATTGCCCCTTGAACTGAGTGGCTGGGGGTCTGGAGTCCCATAGGATCCCATTCGGCCCTTTGAGTCTGCACCGGCCCTCTGAGAGAGTACCCTACCTCAGCCCACTCCCCTACCCTGGTAACCCCTTGCACACTAAGGGGCAATTGATCAAGGCCAGTCCACCTAACCTGCACATTTTTGGACTGTGGGAGGAAACCAGAGGACCTGGAGGTGATCGTGCAAACTCCAGCTGGAATCAAACCTGGGACCCTGGTGCTGTGAGGCAGCAGTGCTAACCACTGTAACACCGTGCTGCCCCATGTAGGACAGACCAGGTAAGTGTTTTGTGATATAACCGTTGTAAAGGTGTACACAGAACACCTAGTTGTTTAACTAGAAGGATGATGTATTAACAAACACATGGAAAGATAAGTAACAGATTACCACACAGACGATGGCTACTAAATGAATTCAGTTAATTCTTCTGGAGCTCTAAATGCAACTATCCTCTTGTACGTCTTACTACCAACTGGCGAGTATCTCACGACATGTGAATGGATTGGATTGGATTTGTTTATTGTCACGTGTACCGAGGTACAGTGAAAAGTATTTTTCTGCGAGCAGCTCAACAGATCATTAAGTACATGGGAAGAAAAGGGAATAAAAGAAAATACATAATAGGGCAACACAAGGTATACAATGTAACTACATAAGCACCGGCATCGGATGAAGCATACAGGGGTGTAGTGTTAATGAGGTCAGTCAATAAGAGGGTCATTTAGGAGTCTGGTAACAGCGGGGAAGAAGCTGTTTTTGAGTCTGTTCATGCGTGTTCTCAGACTTCTGTATCTCCTGCCCGATGGAAGAAGTTGGAAGAGTGAGTAAGTCGGGTGAGAGGGGTCTTTGATTATGCTGCCTGCTTTCCCAAGGCAGCGGGAGATGTAAATGGAGTCAGTGGATGGGAGGCAGGTTCGTGTGATGGACTGGGCGGTATTCACGATTCTCTGAAGTTTCTTGCGGTCCTGGGCCGAGCAGTTACCATACCAGGCTGTGATGCAGCCCGATAGGATGCTTTCTATGGTGTGTGATGGATGTCTGGCGCCACCAGCTGGTTGGAAGTCGCATTGCTAACTATATACAAAACTGTGCACAGACATATCACCACAATAAGGAAGGTATTTCCTTCCCTAAAGGACATTAGTGATCCCGATGGGATTTTACAACAATCGATAATTTCTTGGTCACCATTTTTTTAAAAAATCTATTCTTTTTTTCACATTTTCTCCCAAATTTACACCCAACTAAAAACAATAATCAGTAACTATTGAAATGTCAATCCCCACATCAATAACAACAATCCCATCCTCCCACCAAATCCCCAAACAGCCCGTATGTTCACATAAAAAAATGACAAAGAGGAATCAGGAATCACCCATAGTCACTATCAACACACACCACCCCCCTCCCCCCCAACCCTCCCAGCAACCCCCCCTAATGTTCGATGTGATCCAATTCTCGAAAGTGCATAATGAATAATGCCCATGAATTGTAGAACCCCTCCATCCTTCCCCTCAGTTCAAATTTTACTTTTCAAGCGTCAAGAATTCCAACAGGTCCCCCCATCACGCCAGGGCACAGGGTGGAGAGGTTGATCTCCATGCCAACAGGATCCGCCTTTGGGCGATCAACAAGGCGAAGGCTACAACATCTGCCTCCGCGCCCATTTCCAACCAACGCCCCGAATATGGCCTCCCGAGGGCCCGGGTCCAGTTGAACGTGCACCACTTTAGAGTTTACCCTAAACATCTCCTTCTAGTAATCCTCCAGCTTTGGACAGGACCAAAACATATGAACGTGGTTTGCGCCCCCCCCCCCCCCCCCGCAACGTTCACACACATCTTCTACCCCCTCAAAGAGCCGACGCATCCCCGCCTTATAAGGTGGGCCCTGTACACCACCTTCAGCTGTATCAGCCCCAACTCGCACACAAGATGGAGACGTTCACCCTCCACAGCACCTCACACCAGAACCCCTCCTCCATACCCTCTCCCAACTCTTCCTCCCACTTTGTCTTGATCCCTTCTAGCAGTGCCTTCTCCACTTCCAAAATAGCTCCGTAAACCGCTGACCCTACCCCCTTCTCCAGCCCCCCTGTTGTCAGCACCTCCTCCAGCAATGTGGAAGCCGGCTTTACTGGGAAGCTCTGTATCTCCTTTCTGGCAAAGTCTCAAACCTGCATATATCTAAATATTTCCCCCCAGCTCCAGCCCATACTTCGCTCCCAGCTTCTTCAATCCTGCAAAACGACCCCCAAGAAACAAATCTTTTATTATCCTAATTCCTTTCTCCTCCCATCTCCGAAAATTTCCATCCCATTTCCCTGGCTCAAATCTGTGGGTCCCCCGGATCGGCATTTCCCTTGACCCTGCCCCTAACCCAAAGTGTTGGCGAAACTGCCTCCAAATTCTCAACGAAGCTATTACTACCGGACTCGCTGAGTATCTCCCCGGGGCCGTCGGGAGCGGCTCTGTCACTAACGCCTTCAATCCCGGCCCCCTACCCAAACTCTCCTCCATTCGAACCCATTGGGAGTCAACCTCTCTGACCCAGCTCCGCACCTTCTCCACATTCGCCACCCAGTAATAATACATCAGGTTCGGAAGACCCAAACCCCCTTCCTGCCTTCCTCTCTGTAGCAGCACCTTTCTAACTCTGGCCACCTTCCCTCCCCATATGAATGAGGTAGTCATCCCTTCAATCTCTCTAAAAAAGTGCCTTTGGCAGGAAAATCGGTAGGCATTGAAAAATGAACAGGAATCGTGGCAGCCCATTAATTTTAACCGCCTGTACCCGACCCGCCAGTAACAGAGGGAGACCATCCCACCTTGCCAGATCGGCATTCACCCTCCCCACCAAACTAGAAATGTTTTACCTACGGAGCCCCCCCCCCCCCCCCCCCAATCTCGAGCAACCTGCACCCCCAGGTATCTAAAGTGAGTCCCTGCCCTATGGAATGGCAGCCCCCCCACCCCTGTCCCCACCCCCGGCCGAGACACTACAAAATATTTTTCTTGATCACCATTACTGCGACTTGCTTTCAGTTCCAAATGTATATATATATATTTTTTTAATTTAGAGTACCCAATTAATTTTTTCCAATTAAGGGGTAATTTTAGCGTGGCCAATCCACCTACCCTGCACATCTTTGGGTTGTGGGGGCGAAACCCACACAAACACGGGGAGAATGTGCAAACTCCACACGGACAGTGACCCAGAGCCGGGATCGAATCTGGGACCTCGGTGCCGTGAGGCAGCAGTGCTAACCACTGCGCTACCGTGCTGCCCATCTAAATTTATATTAATTAAATTTTAATTCCATCTGCTGCTGCTGTGGGAATTGGACCCAAGTCCAGAGCATCTTGTTACTCATCCAGTGACGTGACCACTACCCCGCTGTTAGAGCTGTTAATTTGTTATTTCTGATTTCTTACCAGTTACTCTCAGGAGATATAGAGCAGGTTACGATCGTTTATTCATTCAAGCATATGCAGGGAGAGCCAGTTCAACCCAATAGCTAATTTGAACTCTGCTGTTTACAGAAAAACTGCACATTCTTATACCATTCTTCACACATCACAGAGTCATAGAGGTCTACACCACAGAATCATAGAATCATAGTATGCCTATAGTGCAGAAGGAGGCCATTCAGCCCATCGAGAGTGCACCGACCCTTCAAATGAGCTCTCTTCCCATTTACAAGTGTCCACCACTACCTAACCCCATAATCCCATAACCTAACCTGCACATCCCTGGACACTAAGGGGCAATCTATCATGGCCAGTCCACCTAAACTACACATCTTTAGACTGTGGGAGGAAACCGGGACACCCGGAGGAAACCCACGCAGACACGGGGAGAACGTGCAGACTCCACACAGACAGTGACCCGAGGACGGAATTGAACCCGGGTCCCTGGCGCTGTGAGGCAGCAGTGCTAACCACCGTGCCACAGAAAAGACCATTTGGCCCATCACATCTGCGCCCGTCAAAAACAACCATCTAACTATTCTAAACCCATTTTCCACCACTTTGCCCAGAGCCTTGACTGCCCTGGCATTGCAACTGTACATCTAAATACTCCTTAAATGTTGTGAGGGTCTCTGCCCCCACCCCCCTTTCAGACTCCCACACCCTCTTGGGGAAAAGGCTTTTCCTCACATCCCCTCTGAACCTCTTGTCCCTCACCTTAAATCTCTGCCTCCTGGTCATTGACCCCACCACCAAGGGGAAAGGATTCTTCCTGTCTACTCTATCCATGCCCCTTATAATTTTATGCATATACAGACATAGTTAAAATTTCAATCTGACGTTACACATAGATTTTTACCAAAACTGGTACATCTTTTACTAGCCATTTACTTATACCTACACCCTCTCCAGAGGCTTCTAGCTTCTCCTGGTATGACTACCCCCCACCCCCTCCCTCCCATCTCTGTCTGGTGCTATGACAACTGTCCTTGCAATCTGACTCCAAGGCTTTGTCATCGCTAACGAGGTCGACTAACGCAGACCCTCCCACTGGAGATTCTATTGACCTGTCTTTCAGTTTTACGAAGGTGAACTGCTGATAGAATGTGCTCGAAATGCTGTCTTTTACAACAAAGACATCCGGAACCCTTTTCTATTATTTTCTTATTCATTCTTAAATAATAATAATCGCTTATTGTCACGAGTAGGCTTGAATGAAGTTACTGTGAAAAGCCCCTAGTTGCCACATTCCGGCGTCTGTTCGGGGAGGCCGGTACGGGAATTGAACCTGCGCTGCTGGCATTGTTCTGCATTACAAGCCAGCTGTTTAGCCCACTGTGCGAAACCAGCCCCTAAACCAGTAAACCGAACTATGCAATCATATTAACGTCACCCTTTATTACCATTTCCCTCTAACAGCCGACAGTCTCCACACAACACTGGATGCGGGCAAATATCACCCAGACACTAAATAGAATCCAACAGTTCCAATACTTTCCTCCAAAAGAAACACCTAAAACAGAGCCTTTGGCTATTTGCCACGCTGCTGTTTATGGGAACTGGGAGGGGGGGGGGGGGGGGGGAGTGAGGAGGTGGGCTTATACTAGTGGGGTTAATATTAAAATGCTTTACTAATCTTAGAAGAAGTGTGGTCGTTATGAAGGTTCCTTTCCCGGGAAGGATGCGATCCCAGACCAAAGGTGACTCTGGGGATGTTGGCTTTGAAGCCCGCCCGTGTCAGGAAACAGACTATTCATTGTTATACAGAAAAGGAAGACGGGGGGGGGGAACTGAAGGCTGAGGTTCGAGATGACAGGAATACCTACTGATGTAATAGTTTGGTTTGTTAAGAAATTAATGACTGCCAAGAAACATAGTGGTGAAATTCGGAAGATAAGTATACTGAAGTAGGATAAAGACTTTAAATATGTGCTGCAACGTCTGTAGAATTGGGGGAAGGTCTCTGGGAGATTGAGACTCTTCCTCCTTCTTTCGGCTTGAAATAAAATCTTTGTGCTGGAATTCCTCAGACTCCAGTGGCCATTTCATCACATCAGGATCGTGCTGTGTGCAAACCAGTTGCTGCAATTCCAACATTGCAACAACGTCTACCCTTCCACAATGTACTTAATTGGCTGTGAACGGTTTTGGGATATGCTGGGGCCGTGAGAGGAAAATGCACCGACTTTTCTTTGTCCTCCCTGCTCAATGCTGGACTCGGTGGAGCGTCACTAAGAATAGCTTCTGGAACGAGAGGTCACGGATGTAGGCTGAGAGGGGGTAGATTTAGAACTGAGATGCGGAGGAACTACTTCTCACAGAGGGTGCTGAATTTGTGGAATTCGCTGCCCCACAGCGCGGTGGAATCTGTGTCATTAAATGGTTTCAAGAGGGATTGAGATATATTTCTGCTTAAAAAATGGGTTAAAGGGATTTGGGGAACAGGTGGGGAGGTGGATTTGAGACCAGGGAGAGATCAGCCATGATCTGATTGAATGGCGGAGCAGGCTCGATGGGCTGAATTGCCGACTTCTGCTCCTAATTCCTATGTAGCTCTTTCAAAGAGCTGGCAGGATGGGCTGAATGGATTCCTTCTCTTCTGTATGTTTCTATGGTCATAACCATGTACCAGATCATTGCTGGCCTATGAAACTCAGTATCCTGATTGGCAGCAGCCACTGGCCCTTTGAGATGTCGATGACTATGACACTCCAGGGATGTCTGGGGTGGGCCAGCACTTTTTTCCCCCTGAAAATCCAGAAGTATAACAGGGAGTAGGATAGTGAATAGAACAGGAAGTGGGACGACGGTTTGAGTCATGAAGCTTGCTTTGTTCCTCTAATCATTTACTGAAAACCTTTATTCACGTGGCTGCACGTTGCATGTGGGATAAGTCAAGTTCTGTTTTAAAGCCAGATGCTTTGTGTCCTATTTAAATGTTAAGAAGTTGGCAGGTTAGGACAGCACGGTGGCGCAGTGGTTAGCACTGCTGCCTCACGGCGCCGAGGTCCCGGGTTCGATCCCGGCCCTGGGTCAGTGTCCGTGTGGAGTTTGCACATTGCCCCCCGTGTCTGCGTGGGTTTCACCCCCACAACCCAAAGATGTGCAGGTTAGGTCGATTGGCCACGCTAAATTGCCCCTTAATTGGAATAATTAATTGGGTACTCTAAATTTATTATTAAAATAAAGTTGTCAGGTTGCAGATTCATTTCCTCCTTCCATTGGCTGCGCTGGTCCAATGACTGGGAACTTGCTGCCTTGTTCATTGATGGAGGCAGAGGTGATGAATGATTTCAGAAGGAATTTGAATGGGCGACTTACAAGACCATGTAGAGAGAGCAGGGGAATTGGGATTGATTAGATAGCTCTACTGAGGACTGGCATGCACTTGATGGGCTGAATGGGTTTCTTATGTACATAATGACTCTATGGCAACCGGCAAACACCCAAAGTATTGTAGACCGCCATTTGACAAAGAGTCATTCAGGCTGGAAACGTTAGCTCCCTTCTCTCTCCACAGATGCTGTCAGACTTGCTGCGATTGTCCAGCATTTCCTGTTTTTGTTATTTTGTAGACCCCCAATTGTTCAGTTCTACAAATCTACTGGCACATTATAAAATCCCACTGCTCAGGAAATACAGCAAGTTGATCCCTGGTGTTTGAAGTTGGTCATCTGCACCACACAAAACCGAACACCCAAATCAATATTTACACAGACAAACTTACATTTCTTTGTTTTTTTAGAAAATATTTTAGTGAGGCATTTATATTTTTCACACTTTTCAACAATAACATCCAACAGAACACACAACGAAATAACCATCATTCCCCCCAAACACAAACCCCAACCAACATGGCTTAGAAAAACACACCACCAGCCCTTCCGGGCCCCTCTTGCTATTGGGTTTTCCTACCCCTATTCATCCAAACTTACATTTCCATAGCTCCCTTCACAAATTACGAATGTCTCGAAGCGCTTTAAACGTTTATAAGCGTCGTAATGTTGGAGACGGTCAAGGTGTGCTCTGTCAGATCCCACAAGCAGCGATCTGCTCATCTATTTTAGTGATTGAGGGATAAATATTGGCCAGGCTCCCAGGAGAACAATTCGCTGCTCCCAATGTGGTCTCCTCTATATCGGAGAGACCAAACGCAGACTGGGTGATCGCTTTGCTGAGCATCTTCGCTCTGTGCGTATTCAGGACCCTGACCTTCCTGTTGCTTGCCATTTTAACAAAAGACCCTGCTCCCATACCCACATGTCTGTTCTTGGCCTGCTGCAATGTTCCAGTGAAGCGCAACGCAAACTGGAGGAACAACACCTCATCTTCCAGTTAGGCACACTACAGCCTTCCAGCCTGAACATCGAATTCAACAACTTCAGATGATCAGCCCCACCTCGACCCATTTGTTTTCATTCCATTTCTTTTACCATTTCTTCCTTTCTTAATATATATTTAATCCCCCCCCCAATCTTATCCACCTTTCCTGCACCTTTCTCCTCTTTGCTTCCCCCCCCCCCCCCCCCCCCCCCCCCCCACCTACAGTTCATCCTCTGATGTTAGTTTCCCTGCTGTTTGACCTTACACATCTTTTGTTCTCTCTGGGGACTGCCATTAACACTCTTTATCTTGGTATCTGTGACGATTAGCACCCGGTTTCCCTGGGTTTCTGTGGTTATGATTCATCTTTCATTCTCACTCCACAGTATAAATATTTCCCACTTTCTCTGTCTGTTAGCTTTGACAAAGAGTCATCGACTCAAAACTTTAGCTCTTTTTCTCCCTACAGATGCTGCCAGACTTGCTGAGATTTTCCAGCATTATCTCTTGTTTCAGATTCCAGCATCCGCAGTAATTGCTTTTACCAGGAGAACAACCTTTTTTTTAAAAAAAAAGTGCCGTGAGATCTTTCTATCCACCTGGGAAGGTAGGCAGCAGTCCGATTTAAATTTCATGTAAAAGACAGCACCTCCGATAATTCAGAGCTCTCTCAGCACTGGGCTGGAAGGGTGATATACATTCAGTTCACAGTGAGGCAGAGAGAGCGAGTGAACAGTAGGCTTTATTAGTCATGAACTTGCCTAGCCAGAGCCAGTAGTACAGATGAATGCTGCCCACAGGAGGCCGGCATATATATGGCCCTGGTGAGGAGGGAACCAGAGGCAGAGCCATACCGCGGTTACAGTACAGTACCTGGAAGCAGTTCATATCACCACTTCCAGGTCATAGGTCACAGGTTATGATATCATGCATGCATTATGGTGAATACTTCACCACATTCACGCCCTGTTAAAAAAATCAAGTCCAGCAGGGGTGTCGTGGGGTCATTACATATTCGGGTGGCAGAGGTCATTGTGGAGAGCCCGAAGTCGGTCATCTTGCGCGCTGGCACATGTGCCATGGGACATGGCATCTGAGGGCTCGTTGAGCTTCCCAGGTCGATACTTGATATCGTAGTTGTAGGTGGAGAGTTCCATCCTCCACCTCAAGATCTTATCATTTTTTATTTTGCCCTGTTGTGCATTGTCAAACATGAAGGCGACCGACTGCTGGTCGGTGACGAGGGTGAACCTCCTACCAGCTAGGTAGTGCCTCCAGTGCCGCACAGCTTCCACTATGGCTTGTGCTTCCTTCTCGACCGAGGGGTGTTGGATTTCGGAAGCGTGGAGGGTCCTAGAAAAAAATGCTACTGGCCTTCCCGCCTGGTTGAGTGTGGTGGCCAGTGCGACATCTGACGCGTCGCTCTCTACCTGAAAAGGGATGGACTCATCCACTGTGTGCGTTGCGGCCTTGGTGATATCGGCCTTGACGTGGCTGAAGGCCGCACGGGCCTCATCCGTCAGGGGAAAAGTGGTTGTTTGAATAAGTGGGCGAGCTTTGTCCGCATAGTTGGGGGCCCACTGGGTGTAGTAGGAGAACAGCCCCAGGCATCGTTTTAGGGCCTTGAGGCTGTGGGGAGGGGGGAGTTCTGTGAGGGGGCGCATATGGTCGGGGTTGGGTCCCAGGACTCCGTTCTCGACGACATAGCCGAGGATGGCTAGTTGGGTCATACAGAAGATGCATTTTTCCTTATTGTATGTGAGATTGAAGGATTGGGCAGCCTGGAGGAACCTCTGAAGGTTGGCGTCATGGTCCTGCTGGTCATGGCCGCAGATGGTCACATTGTCCAAGTACGGGTATGTAGCCCGCAAACCGTACTGGGCCACCATTCGGCCCATCGTTCTCTGAAAGACCGAGTCACCGTTCGTGACGCCGAAGGGGACTCTGAGGAAGTGGAAGAGCCGGCCCGTTGCCTCGAAAGCAGTGTACTGGCGCTCTTCCGGGCGGATTGGGAGCTGGTGGTAGGCCGACTTCAGATCAACCGTGGAGAACACCCGATACTGCCCGATCTGGTTGACCATCTCCGCTATGCGGGTGAGGGGGTACGCATCGAGTTGCGTGAATCGGTTAATTGTCTGGCTGTAGTCCACAACCATCCGATTCTTTTCCCCGGTCCGGACGACCACCACTTGCGCTCTCCAGGCGCTGTTGCTGGCCTCGATCATCCCTGCTTCCACCACCTCCTCCGGCAGCGAGTTCCAGGCGCCCACTACCCTCTGCGTAAAAAACATGCCTTGTACATCTCCTCTAAACCTTGCCCTTCGCACCTTAAACCTATGCCCCCTATTCCACAGGGATCTGTGCTGGGGCCTCTGTTGTTTGTAGTGTACATAAACGATTTGGAGGAAAATGTAGCCGGTCTGATTAACAAGTTTGCGGATGACACCAAGGTTAGTGGAGAGGCAGATAGTGTTGAGGATTGTCAGAAGTTACAGCAGGACATAGATAGATTGGAGATTTGGGCAGAGAAATGGCAAATGGAGTTTAATCCGGATAAATGTGAGGTGATGCATTTTGGTAGGTCTAACATAGAGGGGAGCTATACCGTAAATGGCAAAACTCTTAGGAATATAGAAAGTCAGAGAGATCTGGGCGTCCAGGTCCACAGATCTTTGAAGATGGCAACAGAAGAGGACAAGGTAGTCAAGAAAGCAAACAGAATGTTTGCCTTCATTGGACGGGGCATCGAGTATAAAAACTGACAAGTCATGCTGCAGTTGTACAGAACTTGGTAAGGCCGCACTTGGAGTATTGCGCACAATTCTGGTTGCCACACTACCAGAAAGATGTGGAGGCTTTGGAGAGGGTACAGAGGAGGTTTACCAGGATGTTGCCTGGTCTGGAGGGTGTTAGCTATGCAGAGAGGCTGAATAGACTCGGACTGTTTTCATTAGAAAGACGGAGGTTGAGGGGTGACCTGATAGAGGTCTACAAGATTATGAGGGGCATGGATAGAGTGGATGGGCAGGCACTCTTTCCCAGGGTGGAGGGGTCAGTGACCGGGGGCATAGGTTTAAGTCTGTGGGGAAAAGTTTAGAGATGTGCGAGGCAGGTTTTCTACGCAGAGGGTGGTGAGTGCCTGGAACGCGTTGTCAGGGGAGGCTGTGGAAGCAGATACATTAACGATGTTCAAAGGGCATCTGGACAAACACATGGATAGGATGGGTATAGAGGGATACGGCACAAGGAAGTGCTGAGGGTTTTGGAAAGGTTGGCATCATGACCGGTACAGGCTTGGAGGGCCGAAGGGCCTGTTCCTGTGCTGTATTGTTCTTTGTTCTTTGAGATGCTGTTCCTGCAGGTTGCTCTGGGCTTCACTGGAACATTGCAGCAGGCCAAGGACGAACATGGTATGAGAGCAGGACGGTGAGTTGAAATAGCAGCGACAGGAAGGTCTAGGTCCTCCTTGTGGATAGACTGTAAAGTGGTCACCCAGTCTGTGTTTAGTCTCTCCAATGTAGAGTAGAACAACGTTGGAGCAGCAAATTCAATAGACCAGATTGGAGGAGGTGCACGTGAAGGGCTGCCTCACCTGGAAAGATTGTTTGGCCCTTGGATGGTGAGGAGGGAGGACGTAAAGGGGCAGGTGTTACACCTTCTGCGATTGCATGGGAAGGTGCTTTGGGAAGAGGGTGAGATGTTGGAGATGATGGAGGAATGGACCAGGGTATCCCAAAGGGAATAGTCCCTCAGGAATGCTAACGGGGGGAGTTAGGGGAAGAATTGGTGGTGGCAGCACGCTGGAGTTGTGACCCTCCAGCATGGTGGAGGATCATCCTTGGAATGCAGAGGCTGGTGGGGTGAAAGTGAGGAGTGTGGGGACCCTATCCTGGTTCTGGGAAGGAGGGGACGGGTTGAGAGCAGAGGTGCAGGAGATGGGTCAGAGACAGTTGAGAGCCCTGTCGAACACAGTGGGTGGGAAACCACGATTAAGGACGAAGCACCATTTTGGAAAGGGGTGAGAACAGATGCAATGGAGGCGAAGGAACCGGGAGAATGGGATGGAGTCTTTCCAGGATGTGGGGTGTGAAGAGCTGAAGTCGAGGTAACTGTGGGAGTCGATGGGCCTGGAACGGATATTAGTGGACAGTCTATCACCAGAAATGGAGATAGAGACGACAAGAAATGGAAGCAAAGTGTCGGAGATTGACTACGTGAAGGTGTTAGGGGGGTGGAAATTGGAAGCAAAATTGATTACATTTTCCGGGTCTAGATGAGGACATGAAACGGCACCAAAACAGTCATCGATGTACCGATAAACGAGTTGTGGGAGGGTGCTGAAATAGGACTGGAACAAGGAGTGTTTCACATACCACATAAAGAGACAGGCAAAACCAGGACCCATGCGGGTATCCATAGCCACACCGTTGATTTCGAAGAAGTGAGACATGTTAAAGGAGAAATTGTTGAGTGAGAGGACAAGTTTCAGCCAGATGGAGGAGAGTGCTGGTGGATGGGAATTGTTCAGGCCTCTGTTCAAGGAAGAGGCGGAGAGCTCTACGACCATCCTGGTGGGGAATGGAGGTACAGAGGGATTGGACATCCTGGTGGGGAATGGAGGGGTTGGACATCCTGGTGGGGAATGGAGGTACAGAGGGATTGGGCATCCTGGTGGGGAATGGAGGGGTTGGACATCCTGGTGGGGAATGGAGGGGTTGGACATCCTGGTGGGGAATGGAGGGGTTGGACATCCTGGTGGGGAATGGAGGGGTTGGACATCCTGGTGGGGAATGGAGGTACAGAGGGGTTGGACATCCTGGTGGGGAATGGAGGTACAGAGGGGTTGGACACCCTGGTGGGGAATGGAGGTACAGAGGGGTTGGACATCCTGGTGGGGAATGGAGGTACAGAGGGATTGGACATCCTGGTGGGGATTGGAGGGGTTGGACATCCTGGTGGGGAATGGAGGGGTTGGACATCCTGGTGGGGATTGGAGGTACAGAGGGGTGGACATCCCTGGTGAAGAGGATGCAGTTAGGGCTGGGGAACTGGAAATTGTGATATGATGTTGGGAATCAGAAGAATTGAGGATGTAGGTGGGAAGGGACTGAACAAGAAGAAAGAGTATGGAGTATAAAATTCAGTGGGGCGGGAAGAGACTGACACGATGGGCCTATCGATGACTGTTTCGGTGCCGTTTCATATCCTCATCTAGACCTGAAAAAATGTATCAATTTTGCTTCCAATTTCCACCCCGTTATCACCTTCACATATTTATTAATTAGTTAACGCGTTGTCAATTAGAGGGGTGTAGTGCTCTAACTGTGAGATGTGGCAGATCAGGGAGGTTTCCAGGTCCCGGCTGGCTACATCTGCAGAAAGTGCACCCAACTGTGGCTCCTCACAGACCGCATGGTTCGGTTGGGGCAGCAGTTGGATGCATTTAGGAACATGCAGGTGGCGGAAAGCGTCACAGATAGCAGTTATATAAATGTGGTCACACCCAAGGTGCAGGCAGAGAAATGGGTGACCACCAGAAGGGGCAGGCAGTCAGTGCAGGAATGCCCTGTGGTTGTCCCCCTCTCAAACAGATATACCCCTTTGGATACTGTTGGGGGGGAATAGCCTATCAGGTAAAACAGCAGCAGCCAGAGCAGTGGCACCATGGCTGGCTCTGATGTTCAGCAGGGAGGGTCAAAGTGCAGAAGAGCAATAGTCATAGGTGACTCTATAGTCAGATAGGTGCTTCTGTGGACGTGAAAGAGACTCCTGGATGGTATGTTGCCTCCCTGGTGCCAGAGTACAGGATGTTTCAGAATGAATAGCGGGCATCCTGAATGGGGAGGGCAAACAGGCAGAGGTCATGGTGCATATTGGTACTAATGGCATAGGCAGGAAGGGGCATGAGGTCCTGCAGCAGGAGTTCAGGGAGCCAGGCAGAAAGTTAAAAGACAGGACCTCTGTAATCTTGGGATTACTCCCTGTACCATGTGCCAGTGAGGCTAGAAATAGGAAGATAGAGCAGCTAAACACGTAGCTAAACAGCTGGTGTAGGAGGGAGGGTTTCCGTTATCTGGACCACTGGGGGCTCGTCCGGGGCGGGTGTGACCTGTATAAGAAGGACGGGTTGCATCTAAACTGGAGAGGCATAAATATCCTGGCTGCGAGGTTTGCTAGTGTCACACGGGAGGGTTTAAACTAGTATGGCAGGGGGGTGGGTACCGGAGCAATAGGTCAGAAGGTGAAAAAATTGAGGGAGAACGAGGGAATAGGGCCAATATGGCTCTGAGGAAGAACAGACAGGGAGATGTTGCTGAAAACAGCGGGTCTGGTGGCCTGAAGTGCATATGTTTTAATGCAAGAAGTATAACAGGTAAGGCAGATGAACTTAGAGCTTGGGTTAGTATTTGGAACTATGTTGTTGCCATTAGTGAGACCTGATAGAGGGAAGGACAGGATTGGTAGCTAAACATTCCAGGATTTAGATGTTTCAGGTGGGATAGAGGGGGATGTAAAAGGGGTGGCGGAGTTGCGCTACTGGTTAGGGAGAATATCACAGCTGTACTGCGGGAGGACACCTCAGAGGGCAGCGAGGCTATATGGGCAGAGATCAGGAATAAGAAGGGTGCAGTCACAATGTTGGGGGTTTACTACAGGCCTCCCAACAGCCAGCGAGAGATAGAGGAGCAGATAGGTAGACAGATTTTGGAAAGGAGTAAAAGCAACAGGGTTGTTGTGATGGGAGACTTCAACTTCCCCAATATTGACTGGGACTCACTTCGTGTTAGGGGCTTGGACGGGGCAGAGTTTGTAAGGAGCATCCAGGAGGGCTTCTTCTAACAATATGTAGATAGTCCAACTAGGGAAGTGGCTGTACTGGACCTGATATTGGGGAAAGCCCGGCCAGGTGGTAGAGGTTTCAGTAACTTCAGTGGACCGCAACTGGTCCACAGCAGACACTATCTCACTGGCTCTGCAATCAACACTCGAACACATCAACAACAAGGACACCTATGTAAGACTGCTATTCATAGACTACAGTTCAGCCTTCAACACCATTATCCCAACAAGACTAATAAACAAACTCCGTAATCTTGGACTTGACCCCTCCCTGGGCAGCTGGATCCTCGACTTCCTCACCAACAGACCGCAATCTGTCAGGATCGGCAACAGCACCTCCTCCACAAAATTCCTCAACACCGGGGCCCCGCAAGGATGTGTGCTCAGTCCTCTACTGTTCTCCCAATACACCCATGAATGTGTGGCAAGATTTAACTCCAACTCCATCTATACGTTTGTGGATGATACGACTGCGGTGGTCATATCTCAAACAATGACGAGTCATACGACAGAAGGGAGATAAATCACTTGGTTGCATGGTGGACCGAAAACAACCTTTCTCTAAATGTTGGAAAGACCAAAGAACTGATTATCAACTTCAGGAAGCGTAGCACGACACAGACTCCCGTCTATATCAATGGCTCCAAAGTGGAGATGGTCCTTTAAGTTCCTGGGGGTCACCATCTCCAACAGTCTGTCCTGGTTCACTCACGTTGATGCAACATTCAAGAAAGCCCAACAACGTCTCTACTTCCTACAGAAGCTAAAGAAATTTGGCATGTCTGCATCTACTCTCACAAACATCTGCAGATGTGCGATAGAGAGCATCCTATCCGGCTCCATTTGCTTTGTTTACCACCTTGTCCCGCACTGTAACCAATCACTGTTTGTCGATGTACTATTTGTCAATGCACTCTGTTGATTATTCTTGTGTCTATGTACGTTCCTCGGCCGCAGAAAAATACTTTTCACTGTACTTTAGTACATGTGACAAGAAATCAAATCAAATCAGTAGGGGAGCATTTCGGGAACAGTGACCACAGTTCAGTAAGTTTTAAAGTGTCGGTTGTTGAAACCTTCACAAAGACGAAGGACGACACAGACTCCCGTCTGCATCAATGGCTCCAAAGTGGAGATGGTCGATAGCTTTAAGTTCCTGGGGGTCACCATCACCAACAATCTGTCCTGGTCCACTCACGTTGATGCAACAGTCAAGAAAGCCCAACAACGTCATGTGAATAGATTGGAGAAGTTGGGATTGTTTTCCTCAGAGAAGGCTGAGAGGAGAATAGGTCGAGGTGTTCAAAATCACGAGGGTTATTGCCAGAGTAGATAGAAACTGTTCCCAAGGATATAGTTGCAAGGTGACCAGATGTCCCGACTTTTCAGGAACAGTCCCAGTGCCCTGGAATTTTATGCAACAAGCTCAAATGTTGCAGTTTGCAGCTATTGCCTCTTTTTATAAACCAGTGCTGTACAGTTCTATGTTCTATATCAGAGATTTCTGTCAGCACTTCACTGCTTTGCACAGAATCAGTGACTCTTCTCTTCCTGTCCACCTCACCTTCCATTTACTGTCAGCAAACCCCAAAAACAACCTTCTCAGCTGTACCCTGCGAAACGGAGTGCCACCCACTTGCCAACAGCTCAGCAGCTGTGCCAGGACAATCCCATATGCGCAGCAATGCTTCCCAGTTTTCAATGGGACAGCTTTTTGCAGCCCTGGATAGCTTGCCGCTTGGTGCACTGATTGACGATTCCATGTGTCCATTATTCCCTGTGTCTGAATAAAGCTCGTAGTCTTACAGTTGAAGTAGATGCTTTATTGTGTGAGTTTGTTCTCTCTCCAGCGCTTTTACTATGTTACATCTGAGCTGCCTGTCTGTGTCTTGCTCACCAGCTGCTGTTCCTGTGAAGAGTGCCCCTTGACGTCCTGTTTTGTCTATTATATACATCTCTGGTGCTCTCTCTAGTGGTTATTTAGTTGTGGTGTATTTACATGAACCCCTTGTGTATTTACAGTGATGCATATCACTACATCCCCCCCTTGTTTTTACATATTTTTTGTATGGTGTTAAAGAAAATTGTACAAAACATGTAGATAAATGATGATATGTGCAAGTTGTGATGATATTGATGATTATACAAAGCCAATTAATATTTATGAGTCCAATCTTAATAAAAACATTTATGAGTTAACTTTATGAATTATTCGGTTGAGTTTTTTTTCTTCTGTTGTTGACGTGGTGATGTTGATGCTGTAATTTATTTGTGAATGTCATCAGTGTTCTTGTTTTTAAGTAACCAACAAGTCATCACAAGGTGTTCGAATGGTCGAACCACTGATGTTGACTGAATGGTCTGATTGACCACCCATATATTCCATGGAGAAGAAAGTGGGGGTGGGCATGGGACAGCCAGAGGCCAAGGAGGAGGGGAGGGAGAGCAAGAGTTGGAGATTAAGGGGGAGTGTTAGAGGTTAGTGGGGGAGAGATGAAGATTAGCGGAGGAGAGACGGAGGTTAGTGGGGGAGAGATGGAGGTTAGTGGGGAGAGATGGAGGTTAGTGGGGGAGAGATGAAGGTTAGCGGAGGAGAGACGGAGGTTAGTGGGGGAGAGATGGAGGTTAGCGGAGGAGAGACGGAGGTTAGTGGGGGAGAGATGGAGGTTAGTGGGGGAGAGATGGAGGTTAGCGGAGGAGAGACGGAGGTTAGTGGGGGAGAGATGGAGGTTAGCAGAGGAGAGATGGAGGTTAGTGGGGGAGAGATGGAGGTTAGCGGGGGAGAGATGGAGGTTAGTGAGGAAGAGATGGAGTTCAGCAAGAGAGGGAAGATGGCCAATGAGGGAGAATTTGAGATTGTGGGAGAGGGTGGGGGCGAGCAGGAGGCCAGTGGGAGGGGCACTATTCCTAGGAATTATGGGGGGGGGGGGAGGGGATAATTTATAGCAGATCCTATAAATTAACATCAAGACCACCTGGGAGTGGGGAGGAAAGTAGCCTCTGTGTGACAACAGAGGATTGAGAATAGTGTCTGCCAACCACAAGCTGGACTTGAAGACAGGAGGGAAATTGTTCTCAATACAGTGAGTGGTTGGGATTGGCAATGTGCTGTCTGAGTGTGGTGGCGCACATTCATTGGAAGCTTTCGAAAGAGAATTGGATGTGTGGAGTTTGCACATTCTCCCCGTGTCTGCGTGGGTTTCGCCCCCACAACCCAAAGATGTGCAGGGTAGGAGGATTGGACACGCTAAATTGCCTCTTAATTGGAAAAAATGAATTGGACACTCAAAAAATAAAATAATGTAATCTGAAAAGGGAGAATGTGCAGTAGGTAAACTGCTGCAATGGAGGGCTAGCCCAGACAGGACGGGCCGAACGGACCCCTGTACTGTATATGGGAATGTGGGGCAGCTGGAAGCCACTCGGCCCTTCCAGCCCCTTCCCCCCTTCTCTGATCATCCCCGGAAGCAGGAAGTGGAGCCTGAGAGCGGAAGCGGAAGTTGGCATGCCCGGAAGTAGTGTAGAACCGGAAGTGGACGGTCAGCTGATCGGGCCGTGCGCTCCGCTCCTGCTCGGCCCGGCCATGGACGAGTGCAGCCCGCTCCGCTCGCCGCTGCAGCCGCCTCCCGACACCTACTTCTCCACAGCCTCGGGGGCCCGCTGCCCGGTCGGCCCGGGAGCCGGGGTCAGGGTGCTGGGTCCGGGAGCCGGGGTCAGGGTGCTGGGCCCGGCCTCCACCTCAGCTTCTCCGCCCGGCTCCCCCGGCCGCGAGCGGCAGCCGCTCCTCGGCCCGCGGCCCCTCAATGACTTCCCCGAGGAGCCCGAGTTCGCCGAGGTGATGCGGAGGGCCGAGCAGGCCCAGGAGCTGGGCATCCACCCGCAGAGAATCAGCCAGGGCTCCAGCGGCAGCTACTTCATCTCCGACCCGGCAGGGGTGAGTGTCCCGGGAGGGGAGGGGAGGGGAGGGGAGGGGAGGGCCCTGAGGGGTAACAGGGGGACACAGCCCTGAGGGGTAACAGGGAGACACAGCCCTGAGGGGTAACAGGGGGACACAGCCCTGAGGGGTAACAGGGGGACACAGCCCTGAGGGGTAACAGGGAGACACAGCCCTGAGGGGTAACAGGGGGACACAGCCCTGAGGGGTAACAGGGGGACACAGCCCTGAGGGGTAACAGGGGGACACAGCCCTGAGGGGTAACAGGGGGACACAGCCCTGAGGGGTAACAGGGGGACACAGCCCTGAGGGGTAACAGGGGGACACAGCCCTGAGGGGTAACAGGGGACACAGCCCTGAGGGTAACAGGGGGACACAGCCCTGAGGGGGTAACAGGGGGACACAGCCCTGAGGGGTAACAGGGGGACACAGCCCTGAGGGGTAACAGGGGGACACAGCCCTGAGGGGTAACAGGGGGACACAGCCCTGAGGGGTAACAGGGGGACACAGCCCTGAGGGGTAACAGGGGGACACAGCCCTGAGGGGTAACAGGGGGACACAGCCCTGAGGGGTAACAGGGGGACACAGCCCTGAGGGGTAACAGGGGGACACAGCCCTGAGGGGTAACAGGGGGACACAGCCCTGAGGGGTAACAGGGGGACACAGCCCTGAGGGGTAACAGGGGGACACAGCCCTGAGGGGTAACAGGGGGACACAGCCCTGAGGGGTAACAGGGGGACACAGCCCTGAGGGGTGACAGGGGGACAGCCCTGAGGGGTGACAGGGAGACACGGCCCTGAGGGGTAACAGGGGGACAGCCCTGAGGGGTAACTGGAGGGGAGGGGACAGCCTGGGGGGGACGGGGGAGTGAAGAGAAGAGGGTAAAAGAGGTGAGGGGGCAGCCTGGGGGGAGGGGGGGTAATTGGGGATGGGAGTATTGTGGGGGGAGTAACAGGTGGGGAGGGCACAGCCTGGGGGGAGGGGGCAGGAGGTGAGGGAGTGACCTGGGGTGTAATAGGAAGAGTTCAGGCTGCGGTGGGGGTGAAGCAGAGTGGGTAAAAGAGGGGATGGGATACCAGGGAAGGTGGAGGGGGCAACTTGGGGATAACGAGTGGAGGGGAGGAATCAACCTTTGGGGGGGGGGGGGGGAGAGATTGAGAGCGTAAAAGGAGGGGAGAGGAGGGCACGCCAAGGGAAGGGAACCTGGGTTTGATGGACTGGGGAATGGGACAGGTAACAGGGATGAGGAGGTAATAAGGACAGGTTGCAGGAGATTGTGTTGTGAAGATGAGAGGGGTAATGGGTAACAGGAGCAGACAGTAGATAGAGGAGCCCTGAGGGGACACATGCTGAATCCCAGGGTGTGAGAAACCAAAGGGAGTCTAATATTGGGCTCAGGATTAATGGAGAATGTGCTTTGCTGGTGTTGAATAGCTTGTAGTGTTAATGCATAACATTGGAGCAGTGGGTTTAGGGAAAGCATGAACACGAGAAAGCTGGACGCACAATATACACAGGATTATTGTGCCTGAGCGCCACTGGGTGAAGTATAATTAAGCTGTGTCAGTGCAGCGATGACGCTGCCCTGAACTGTGCATTGACAATTCTACCATTTCTCCTTTAGTGTGTTACTTACCCCACTGGGCGAGTGTCCTATATTGTGTGATTCCACTGGCTGCAAATTGGTGGGAAAAAGTCAAAGGGATGAATGCCGAAGTAGACAGCCCAAGTTGTTGAAGACATAGATTTCTGGGCAGAGTTGGTTAGTTGCATGTCTATGTATAGCACAAAACCCTGGGGAATGTGTGAGTGCTTAACTTCTGGTCTGTGCAGGTCTGCTCTTCGTTTGTGATGTATGTAACAGTTTGGGATGCTCTCGCCACCCAAATACCAGATTTCTGTGAGTTTTACACTGTATGTGTGTCGCTCAAATGGGAGTCATGTTCACACCAACACATACCAATGAGCATTCATGAATTAAAAAGAGTCTCACTTATTGATTGCAGACAAATACAGCAATAGCAGCAGGAAAATATTTCCGAGAGTGAACAGGCAATACAGTACTGGGTAGACGGTGGAAGTATCTCCAGCTCCCTGGCATTAATGACACTGGGTGGATGTATAAAAATATACAGACACAGGAAACAGCAGAAACCAGGGTTAAATGAAATGAAAATCGCTTATTGTCACACGTAGGCCTCGAATTAAGTTAGGGAAAAGCCCCTAGTCGCCACATTCCGGCGCCTGTTCGGGGAGGCTGGTACGGGAATTGAACCGTGCTGCTGGCCTGCCTGGGTCTGCTTTCAAAGCCAGCGATTTAGCCCTGTGCTAAACCAGCCCCTCACCATGATTGGATTGTTAATGAGGAATTAACTGGAATTAGTTAACACCTGTGAGGGAATGTTTTGTAAATGGTTTTCATGATTTTTAATATTTGTTCTAAATTACCCCAGAGGAAAGAATGTTTTAATCACTAACCTGATCAGCCTGCAAGCTTTAAAACCTTGAGGAAATACAGATAATCAAGGACCAACAGTGGGGGAAGTATTCAAAGTATTTGGTTTGATGTAAAGCCTGTATATTTCTGGGCAAGGCAAAAACTTTACTTATGTGGTTAAGCAACTATGGTCACGGTCACTGGGCATGTTAAAAAGCAACAGGAGAACCTAAAAACATGGGGGTAAAAGCAAATGACTGCGGATGCTGGAATCTGAAATGAAAGAGAAAGTGCTGGAAAATCTCAGCAGGTCTGGCAGCATCTGTAGGGAGAGAAAAGAGCAAACGTTTCGGGTCCGATGACTCTTTGTTAAAGCGTTAGCTCTTTTCTCTCCCTACCGATGCTGCCAGACCTGAGATTTTCCAGCGTTTTCTCTTTCGTTAAAGACATGGGGGTGCAGTCTTGTTAAAAGCAAACATGTCAAAGCCTGGGGTCGGAAATTAACAACGGGGCATGGACAGACTGGATAAAACTGGCATTGTGGAGAAGGTGCAAGGCCATGACTGGAGCCAAGGCAAACAAATGCCAACTTGGCCAGGAACTATAGAGGAACAAAGCGTTTGGAGTGTCCATGGATATCACTAAAAGTTAGTGGACATATAAAAAATAATCATTAAAGGCTAATTGAATTTTGGCTTTTATCTTGTGCACTGGAATATAAAGAGTGTGGAATTGTACTCCAATTGTACAGAGTTTTCGTCTGACCCTGTCTGGTGTAACTGTTCAGTTCTGGGCACCATATCTCCAGATTTAAAAAATAAATTTACAGTACCCAATTCATTTTTTCTAATTAAGGGGCAATTTAGCGTGGCCAGGCAGTGCCCTATTGGGCCCCCCCTCCACCAACACCTTTCTTCCTTTCCCTTCTGTTGGTACAGAGGCAAGGGTATCTGGTCTCTCCAGCGCAAAACCCCCCCCCCCCCCCCCCCCCCCCACACGTGCTGCCCCCACACCTCAGGATTTGATTGGCATGGTCGGATAAATCCCAGAATTCTTCTGGCACTTGCAGGGTTAGCGTGAGGGCAGGTTGGGAAAAAAGTTGGCTTGCATTCCCTCGAGCTGATTTGCTTGTGGCATTTAAAATTATTTCTATCGGTACTTGCATCTGATGTATACAGAGCAAGGGTATGTATGTATCTTAAAATGATGTGGAGATGCCGGCGTTGGACCGGGGCAGTAAGAAGTCTTACAACACCAGGTTAAAGTCCAACAGGTTTGTTTCGAATCACTAGCTTTCGGAGCACTGCTCCTTCCTCGGGTGAATGAAGTGGTATGTTCCAGAAACATATATAGACAAAGTGAAAAACGTAAGACGATACTTTGAATGCGAGTCTTTGCAGGTAATTAAGTCCTTACAAGTCCAAACGGAGCAACTGGAGAGAGGGGCAACCCCAGGTTAAAGAGGTGTGAATTGTCTCAAGCCAGGACAGTTGGTAGGATTTCGCAAGCCCAGGCCAGATGGTGGGGGGTGAATGTGATACTGCATGAATCCAAGGTCCCGGTTGAGGCCGTACTCGTGTGCAAAACTTAAAATGAAGCTAGATTGGGTGAAATCAGGTAGTACTCCAGACAATGGGTAAAGAAATTCAATAGCGTGGGGTGGGGATGGATTAAAATTTTCAAGAGTGCGGTTGAAAGATTTTTGTTATTGGTATCTAGGGAAGTGGTTGATCAAAAGTGGACCTGAGTTACAGATCAACCGTGCACTCATTGAGCGATAGAATGGGCTCAAGTGGTTAATGGCCACATCCATGTTCCTGTTGAAATCAAAACCTTGCAGCAAGCATTGAAGTCCTCCAATTATGGTGACGCAACCCAGAACTTTGGAACTGCTTACAGTTAAATTGGAAAAAAAACATTGGCTAAAAACGTATCTCGGCTTGATCAGGATATAATAATCACGCAGGCACGGGGAGAACGTGCAGACTCCGCACAGATAGTGACCCAAGCCGGGAATCGAACCTGGGACCTGGCGCTGTGAAGCTAACCAGTGTGCTACCATGCTGCCCATGATGGTTCAACTGTTGTGTGAGAATTTCATTGTGTAATTTTCTTTTTATTCCTGGGACATAGGTGTCTCTGGCTTGGCCAGTGTTATTGCCCATCCCTAATTGCCCTTAAACCGAGAGACTTGCTAGGGCATTTCAGAGTCAACTGCATTGCTGTGGGTCTGGATTCCCGCTCTAGCTGAGAATTGTGTGTGTAGCCTTTAGATAAGACTACTGTATCAGCACCTTTCTTAGCCTTGATCACCGCTATTTACATTCCCATTGTCTCTCTGTCCACAACATCTTTGTCAATCTCCTATCGCTGGCCCTCTATCCAGCCCCACTGCTCCACCCACCTCCCACCAACAGTATAAATTCTTGTCCTATTTCCAGTTCTCCCCAGGTTTGACGAGGAGTCGTCCAGACTCGAAATGTTTGCTCCGTCCTCTCTCCACAGATGCTGTCAGGCCTGTTGAGATTGTTCAGCATTTTCTGTTTTTCTGTTTCCGATTCCAACATCCAGTAATATGCTTTAATTCTATTATCATTGCTTATCAGGATATGCAATGTTTACACATGCTGGGGGCACCCTGAAATACAGTTCAGCTCTTGTTAAAGAGCAGTGCTGTTGATTATGGTCAGTCTCTGGCTTGAGGGCCAGAAACTTGATGATAATTCCATTGTTTATGTGCAGGCTGAGTATCTTTGACAGAGCCTATCTAGCCTGATGTCTATGCAAGCACACTTGCGGCAGGGTCGTTGTAGCGATTTTCTCTCTTTCACTCCTCTCCTCGCCCCTGTTTTTTAAACCAGTTGCTGGGTTGATTGGATTAGCCGATCTGTTATGTAGCACACAGCATTTTTGCTGCGTAGCACACAGCATATTGAGGATGGGAAGAATCTTTAGCTCCGAACTACACTATCCAGTACAGTGTTTTTTAATGAGTGTCTCATGTCTCATTTAATGAAAGTGATGCAGGATCTATTTTAGACTTTGGGATGGATTAAGGCAGGCACAGTTATGAGCTGTGTTGTATAAATCTGACTGTACAATGCTGCTCTGTCATTCCAATTCTTGCATTGTGATCTTTTAATTTTAATATTTTGCAATTACACTGACTTTTTTTCCAATATGTTGGCCAGTAAGCATTGTGTATTGTGGTGGAGATTGATTGTAGCTGCCATTTAAACAGGGTTAAAAGGGCAGTGATTGATAGTGTGAACACTAGCTCATCATCTCCTTCACCATCCTCCTTCACACAATGGCAGTGAAATCAGCTAATGCAGCACTGAATCATTGCACCTTCTCATCTGCCTCTTTTAAGTTGGTTTCAGACACATCCAGAAGGCGGTTAGAGAAATATTTTTTATGCAAAATGTCTTGAATGGAGACTTATGTTGTCACAAGTTGATATTGAAGAGAAGTTGGTGTCTGCACTGAGAGAATTAGGAAAACAAGGAAGGTTCATTTGATAATGATCAGGCTCATTTTAAATAATCTTAATTGTCACAAGGCTTACATTAATTCTGCCATGAAGTTACTGTGAAAATCCCCTAGTCGCCACATCCCGGCACCTGTTCTGGTACACGGGGAAAATTCAGAATGTCCAATTCACCTAACAGCACGTCTTTCGGGACTTGTGGGAGGAAACCGGAGCACCCGGAGGAAACCCACGCAGACACGGGAAGAACGTGCAGACTCCGCACAGACAGTGACCCAAGCCGGGAATCGAACCTGGGACACTGAAACAGTGCTAACCACTGTGCTGCCCAAATGTAGCTTGCGTTGCAGCCGAGGACGGAGCTGACGTTTTACAGTCAACCATTCCAAATAAAATATAAAAATACAAAAAATAAGAGTGAAATAATGTCCTGATCGTTAGATTAGGATCTTTACGTTTTCAGGGTTCAGAGTCCAACAGTCATAATAGTTTAGTCATTGTGCAGACGAGATGTGGCATTGGACTATTAATTC
>NC_052161.1:5990713-6048213 GCF_902713615.1 Scyliorhinus canicula
TGTCTCTCTGTCTCGCTGTCTCTCTCTCTGTCTCTCTCTGTGTCTCTGTCTCTATCTCTGCTCTCTCTCTGTCTCTCTCTCTGTCTCTGTCTCTCTCTCTGTCTCGCCCTCTCTCTCTCTCTGTCTCTCTCTCTGTCTCTGTCTCTCTCTCTGTCTCTCTCTCTGTCTCTCGGTCTCGGTCTCGGTCTCTGTCTCTCTGTGTCTCTGTCTCTCTGTCTCTCTGTCTCGCTGTCTCTCTCTCTCTGTCTCTCTCTCTGTGTCTCTGTCTCTCTCTCTCTGTCTCTCTCTGTCTCTCTCTCGTTCTCTGTCTCTCCCTCTCTCTCTCTCTCTGTCTCCATATTTCTCTCTATATCTCTCTTGTCTCTGTCACTATCTCTGTCTCTCGGTTCGGTCTCGGTCTATGTCTCTGTCTGTCTCTCTGTCTCTCTCTGTCTCTCTCTTCTCTCTCTTCTCTCTCTTGTCTCTCTGTCACTCTCTCTCTCTCAATGTCTCTCTCTTTTCTCTCTCTGTCTCTCTCTTCTCTCTCTGTCTCTCTCTGTCTCTCTGTCTCTCTGTCTCTCTCTCTCTCTGTCTCTCTCTCTCTCTGTCTCTCTCTCTCTCTGTCTCTCTGTCTCTCTCTCTGTCTCTCTCTCTCTCTCTCTGTCTCTCTCACAGAGACAGACTCTCTCTCTGTCTCTGTGTCCACTGCCATTTGAGGAAGAGTTCCAGAGACACTCAACCCCGAGATAAAGTAAATTCTCCTCGTCTCTGTCTGAGGAACCTTTATTTCTGAACAGTGACCCCGAGCTCTCGTTTCTCCTACAAGAGGAAACGTCCTCTCCACATCCACCCTGTCAATACCTTCAAGATCGTAAAAGTTTCGATCAAGTTACCTCTAAAATAATAATAATCACTTATTGTCACAAGTAGACTTCAATGAAGTTACTGTGAAAGGCCACATTCCGGTGCCTGTTCGGGGAGGCTGGGAATTGAACCCGCTCTGCTGGCCATGTTCTGCATTACAAGCCAGCTGTTTAACTCACTGTGCTAAACCTTGTGCATCTAGTGGATACAAACCTAATTTCTCCAGTGTTTTCTCATAAGACAGCCTGGGCATTCCTGAATTTGGCACTGTAAACCTTTTCTGAACTGGTTCTAAAACATTTACATCTTTCCTTAAATACGGAGACCAATCCTGTGCGCAGTATTCCCGATGTGGTCTCACTAATGCCCTGTACAACAGAAGCATAACCTTCCTCCTTTTGTAACCAGCTCCCCTCACAATAAACAATAAGATTCTATCAGCTTTCGTAATGACTTGCTGTACCTGTATACTAGCCTTTTGTGAATCACGCACTAGTGCAGCCAAACCCCGCTAAACTCTGCAATCCCTCACCATTCAGATCATTTTTATTCTTCTTGCCAAAATGGACAATTTCTCATTTTCCTACATTCTCCATTTGCCAGATTTTTTGCCTGCTTACCTCATCCCTCTATGTCCTTTTGTAGCTGCCTTATGTCCTCTTCACAATTTGCAATCTACCCGAGTGATATCCCACGTAGCACGGTGGTTAGCACTGTTGCTCCCCAGCGCCAGGGTCCCGGGTTCGAATCCGGCTTGGGTCACTGTCTGTGCGGAGTCTACACTTTCTCCCCATGTCTGCGTGGGTTTCCTCCGGGTGCTCCGGTTTCCTCCCACAAGTCCCGAAAAACGTGCTGTTTGGTGAATTGGACATTCTGAATTCTTCCCTCTGTATACCCGAACAGGCGACTAGGGGATTTTCACAGTAACTTCATTGCAGTGTTAATGTAAACCTACTTGTGACACCAATAAAGATTATTACCTGCTGGCAGTTGCTCAACTATTCAGTATGCTCTGAAGTTTGCACATCGGTAGGGAATTATGCCCCAGGAAGTATAGTTTGGATCTTGGGTAGACTTTTTAATGAGGTAAATCAGTAATATGAAGTGTTGAGTTAAAGACTATTGCACGAGGAGTATATCACATGACATTAAAGACTTGTGCCTGATTGTCCTGAATTGTATTGTTATCAATGCAATGAATTAGTTCAGTGATAGGTTTGTTGTAACCAAATAGTGGAACTTGTACATCAGCTTTACCAACCGAAGCAGATACGATAAGAGAGCTGTGGTGAGATACGGTAATCAATTGGACCTGAGTGAATGTGAACGGAGGTAGCATCAAGCAAAACTTTAAACTCTTTCGGAAAAAACCTTAAACTGAGATCCCCCTCAGCTCCTTGAGGGGAAGTAAAGATCTGTTGTTTTATGGAAAAGAGCAAGGGAGCTCCCTGGTATCCTGAGAATATCTATCTCAATCAACATGACAAAAAACTAAATGTGGTCATTACCACATTGTTGAGCGTGGGAGCCTGCTGTGCACAAATTGGCGAAAGTATTTCCTTTTCATTAACAGTGACTACACTGGCTGCCAGTACTTCTGGTTGCAAAGCGCTTTGAGCCGTGCATTCATAAAAAGCACAATATAAATGAAGCTTTTTATTCCTTCCCTAATGGGAAAACGAACATTTCTACTGTTACTTTCCCAGTTGATACTACTGGACAAGTCAAATTGACCTCGCTTGATAGATCCTGACTTTAACTTTCAAGCATGGAGGATAGTTAACTGAACAAATTCACAGGAGTCTGCTGATGTGCCTTTTAACAAAGAATAAAATATTTATTTAAACAGGAATCAGACACACATCTCGACACAAACAGAAATAAATGATTCCAACATTGACTATTCCTTCACCCCAGCTTTGCAGACACCTACAAATTCCGAAAAATAAAACAATTTGCTATATCTATCTTGTACTCCAGTATTCAAGATTACTATGTGGTACATGTGAACCACAGACAAACTCCCAAAGTAAATGGAAGATGGAACCAAAGCAGATTCTATGGATTTCTCAGCAACCCACCCAGATGGTTGTTTCTGATCTCTGTCCTTGTCCCTTCTCTGGGACTGTCTTCTGGAATCTGTTACTGATCCCTGTCTTTGCCCCTGGCGGACTTCCCTCTGTCCCCCTCTTTACTTCCTGGTACACCTTCTTCCTAATGGCGCTCCAGTTCCAGGTCACCTGACCTGTTTCATGTCCCTTTACTTTGCTTCCCTTTCTTCTGTGTGCAGGGCCATTTCTTGACCTAAAGACGAGAAAATGGATGAACTGGACATGTGTAGAAGTCCTTAAGTTCATAAGACATAGGAGCCGAATTAGGCCATTTGGCCCATCTAGCCTGCTCTGCCGTTCTATCATGGCTGATGTGTTCCTCATTTGTTACCTATAATGCTTCAGAACAAGAGCTGGATTGCAAAATCAGCCAGAGCATCTCCTCCCTCGGACACATGACCTAGGAGCGGGAGTCGACAATTTAGCCTCCGGAGCCTAACTCTCTCAATGTGATCATGGCTGATCCCATCCTGGCCTCCACTCCACCGCCCTGCCCGTTCTCCATAACCCTTCAACCCGTTACCAATTAAAAATCCGTATCTCTTCAAATTTACTCACTGTCCCAGCATCCGCCGCACTCTGGGTAGCGAATTCCACAGATTCACAACCCTTTGGAAGAAGTAGTTTCTCCTCGTCCCTGTCTTAAATTTGCTACCTCTCATTCTAAGATTATGACCTCTAGTTTTAGAATGCCCCACAAGAGGAAGCATCGGCTCCATGTCTACTTTATCCATACCTTTTATCATCTTGTATACCTCAATTAGATCTCCTCACTCTCCTAAACTCTGGAGAGTATAGGCCGAAACTGTCTCCAATCTCTCTTCATACGACAAACTCTGGAACTCATCTCTGGAATCAATTTAGTCAACCTCCTCTGTACTGCCTCCAATGCCACTATATCTTTCCTCAAATAATTGGACCAAAACTGCATAATACTCGAGCTGTGGTCTTGCGAATTCCTTGTATGTTTGCAACACTTCCTTACCGTTACATTCTATTCCGTTTGCTACAGATGCCAACATTCCATTTGATTTCCTTATTATCTGCTGCACCTGCATGCTCATTTTATGTGCCTCATGCACAAGGGCACCCAGATCCCTCTGCACCGGAGCACCCTGAAGTGTCTCCCCATTTAGATAATAATTGCCAGATTTTTGGGGGGGGGGGGGGGGGGACTGTAGTTCTGAACTGTGACTTTGATTTAAACTTAAGGTAAATATCGGAGTTCGTCACACCACGTGGACTTGAATGCAGCTGAGAAGGGACTTTAATGGTGCACTAAATGTAAATTTGTTGTTGCATTTCTTGTTGAATTGTGACAGCATGATGTGCTTGAGGCTGCTGGTTGTGCACTGACATTGTAAAGATAGCGTAGCAGCGGGACTGCGGGGATTATTTTATTATTGGGATCATTTCAGAAATGGCTGAGTTTGTTTTGATTGGATGAGTGTGGAATAGGCTGCCTCATCTGTGCATCTTGCGATCTTTATATATTTGAAATAAGTAATGGAAACTGGGTTTGGTTTAACATGATGTAGCTGGACTGAGACGTGGTCTGTGTGTGAGTGAATGCCAAAATGTGGTGGTTGCCAAGCTTGTTTTGCAAAGCAGGAGCACTACCCCACAATGGGTTTGCAAAACTAATTTTTACAAGAGAAATGGGTAGAGCAGTGAGCGAAGCCGTGACCCTTGAGTATAAATATAGCCCTGACTGCGACCAAAGCCTTGTGCTCACTTCACCATGAATGTCAGGGTCTCCACCCCATGCAGGGCTGGATCCACACCAAACTCAGACTGAAATTAGCTGTCTCGAGGCCAGGAGGATGACTAGTTCTGAATGGAGATGTGGGGAGTCCTTTTCAGATGGGACCAAAGTATCCTGGACATGGTAGAAGAAGGTGAAATCTACCAGTAACCTTGCCGTTCTTACGAATACAAAGCTGAGATTGTTCCGGGATTGCCTCTTTGATTTCAGCTAAAATGCAGGAGTGAAGTGGGTGATGTGACCTGTTCAAATTCTGCTTGACCAGCCTCGGTGGCATGGTTGTTATCGGGATGTAGGGTTGGAGTGGGGGCTAGTTGACTGAATCTAAAGAAGGTGTAAGATGTCCACACCTGTAGACATTGGTAGGAGCAGTTGTGCTGTTTGTGGGTTTACTGTTGACCTCAATCTCATAGGAAAGTCTAAGGAATGTTAGGTTTTACTTTAATGTTCAGTTTCACAATAATAGCGAATAACTAATTTGGATTGCTACCTGGATACAAGGCCCATGATGATGCGTTTTGAGAGGGTAAATCAGTCGAAGGATATTGTAATATCTGGTTGTGGGTCTCCCAAGATGCCACAGAACCTTTCAGACACAAGTCAGTCTGCAGAGTGTAGGAGATTGAGGCAGCCTGTCCTGCACCCCAAGCAGGAAAAATGCTGGGTGGGATTCTCCGCCCTGCCGCACCAGCTTTCTAGCGCGGCACTCCCCCGGGATTCTCCGTCTCGCCAGCCAGGGGCATTGTGTGCTGTCCCACACCGTCGGGAAATTCCCCCGGCTGCCGGCGCTACGGAGAATCGCGGTAGCGGAGAATCCAGCCCGACTCTATTTCTCACTGTGCAGAACGTGGTGGGGGCTTGTGCTCAACTTGAACGGACTCCCTTTGTAAGGATTGAAAGGAGATGAGAGGATTTGCCTAGCTTGGGATAAATGGAGGGAATCTGATTGAAAGGTGGGAATCTCAGTGACAACCTGAGTCCGTTCTAGGATTAGAAATTACCTGGATAAGAAAGGGAAAATGGAAACAGGCCAGCAAGAGCTGATAACTGGTCTGCTTCCGTGAGATTAAAATGTCCACTTACGGGACAGTATGACGGTATTTTAAGTCACAGAAAAAGTTATTTGGGCAATTTCTCTTCTGTAGTCTGCTGTTGTCCGCTGAATAGCATTCAGACAATGTTGCTTTTAGTTCCAGAAAAGTCTTGTTTGAAATCGAGTCATGTGATCCTTCCTGTCAGTCACTGAAAGTTTAAATATCTTTAAAAGTTATGGGTGTCTCTGGGGATTGTAACACTACTTAACCCGGGTATGCTGTCAGCAATATCAGCTGCTTCAAACCCATTTTGATCTAAAAGTTTTGCTTTTTTGACTCGTGTGAAGCTGTTCAAATATTGCTGACACTTAATTAGATTAATTATTTCTCTTCATCTGCCCAGAAATTAATAGGTGTTTTTAAACCAAAAAACGAGGAACCTTACGGTCACCTGAACCCTAAATGGACCAAGTGGCTACAGAAGCTGTGTTGTCCGTGCTGCTTTGGCAGGGACTGTCTCGTTCTCAATCAGGGCTATCTCTCGGAGGCGGGGGCCAGCCTGGTGGACCAGAAACTGGGGCTCAACATCGTTCCAAGGACTAAGGTAGGGCAATGAACTCTGTTACTCTGCCCTCTTCCCCAAAACATGTGCCTGAAGCGCAGCTTCTCGTGGCAGGCTCTTTGATTGCACAGTTTAGCCTGATCCTGCGCAAGATGCCATATCTGATCGCTTAACATAGTCAATCCTAATGATTCACACCCCACCTATCAGTCATGGAAACCTTGAGCACTGCTGATCTCCACAGCTCGACGTCACAGAGGATGGAGTTTCCATCCACTGAACCATCAGGATAAATCAAACAGGTAGACTGGGTGCTGCTTTATAGAGAACCGTGGGGCTGGGGTCGGTTGTCTTTAATGTTACTGAGCGTTTGTCATGTGACCTAGCTCTATTTACTGGTAAACGGCTGTGATCAGCTCTGCTGCAACAGTGTGTGCTCATGCGGTGAGCTCGAATCAGTTCAGTTAATGTTGCCAAATAGAGCCTCTATTTCTGATTTAAAAAGAGGAACTACTTGTAGGTGCAAAGACTTCAGTAGAGTGCTTTCATTTAATTCTAGGGTTTCACCATGACCAACAGTGGTAAACCTGTGCAGCCATTCAATCTCTGATTCTTTTTTTAAATATAAATTTAGAGTACCCAATCCTTTTTTTTTTCCAATTAAGGGGCAATTTAGCGTGGCCAATGCACCTAACCTGCACATAGACATAGAATTTACAGCGCAGAAGGAGGCCATTCGGCCCATCGAGTCTGCACCGGCTCTTGGAAAGAGCACCCTACCCAGGGTTAACACCTCCACCCTATCCCCATAACCCAGCAACCCCACCCAACACACTAAGGGCAATTTTGAACACTAAGGGGAATTTATCATGGCCAATCCACCTAACCTGCACATCTTTGGACTGTGGGAGGAAACCGGAGTACCCAGAGGAAACCACGCACACACGGGGAGGATGTGCAGACTCCACACAGACAGTGACCCAAGCCGGAATCGAACCTGGGACCCTGGAGCTGTGAAGCGATTGTGCTATCCACAATGCTACCGTGCTGCATTGGGTTGTGGGGGTGAAATCCACGCAGACACGGAGAATGCGCAAACTCCACGTGGACAGTGACCCGGGGCCGGATTCGAACCCGGGACCTCGGCGCCGTGAGGCGGCAGTGCTAACCACTGCGCCACCGTGCCGCCCAATCTCTGATTCTGACCACATGTGTTCTCATTTCCCTCACCACCTTCAGGTATATCTTCACTCACATGGGTCCCATTCTCTGGCATTGACTTACAATCCTTTCCTTCCCTCTTTAAGATCACAATTAAATGTCAATTCTTCATCAGAACCTTTGATTCTGCTCTTCCTTTGCTTGGTGTCTGTTTTGCCCACTTGTGCAGGGACACTTTTTTGTTCGAAGGTTTGTGTGGGAATTTTGGTTTCTGATTGTGTTTCCTGCTGCTTTGTTTCTACTTCAGAAGAAAAGGTTGAATAATGCACAGTCCCAACATTTGTGACGGCTGAACAGGTTCCGGGCAAAGGCCCCAAGGGTGGTGTGGTTTGAAGCTTCAACTTTGCCCAAGAAAGCGAATAGTGTGATATTGCTTAACATGATGACAACCTGTGTTCTTGTCACAGATGGTATGAGACTCTACATCCAGCAAAGTGATAGCAGCATATTTTGATCATTCAAAGTTTGCACCCTTCCTAGGGCATTCCCAAAGCTGGACAAAGAACTCTGATAATACCACTTGAACTGTACTGTATGAGTCCAGACCACTTTTAAAAAAATCTTTAACTATGATTCTCCCTCTCCAGGTGGTGTACTTAGCAAGTGAAACATTTAACTACAGTGCGATCGATCGAGTGAAATCACGGGGGAAGAAACTGGCTCTTGAGAAAGTGCCAAAGGTTGGGCAGCGATTTCACCGGATAGGTCTACCTCCCAAGGTACCAGTTTTTACTTGATGCCATCCTTTTGTGTCCTGACTATTCCTTTAGGTGTGGCTTCTCCAAGAGGGCAATTGGATTGATGCTAGATATCCTGCAGGACATTGTCTTGTTTGCAGCCATCCCAGTGCTCACTGACCTACATCTATCCAGGTGGCTCCATACCTGCCTTAGTCAATATTTTATAATGCACCATGTTCATTTCCTACCTTAAAGATACGATATCTATGCAGATAGTTATCTTTTCAACTAGCTGGGTCCGAAGCTCTGGAATTCCTTCCCTAAAATTCTCCACCCCTCTACAGCTCTGTCCTCCTTTAAGAAGTTCTTTAACATCTTTGTCTTTGTCCAAGCTTTAACCATCTCCCCAGGTATCACCTTATTTGACTCGGTGCCGGGATTTGGCTGCTAACACTCCTGTGAAGTGGTTTGGTAAAATCCACTTGGTATACAATTAGAAATTTATTGTGGTATTGCCCAAATTAGTTTTTATTCCATAGTGGGTTTCCTCGCGTGATGGTCATGCACATAGATTTCAGGGGTCATGGGAAACTTGGCTTACCATCTCTCCTCAGGATGGTTACTTTGCAAATCCAGGCGCAATACTTGGGAGATTGGGAAGAGGGTTGCACAGTGTTGCAGCCTGTTTTTTGCTGCTGCATCCTGATCGCTGGCTTGGTGTTTAAAACGGACTTTAAAGTTTCCTGCTTGCTGCAGAGGAATCTGACCAATCCATGTCTACTATATTCATTTTTTTTTGGAACTGGTCAATTTATTTTCATGTCTCATCGCAGAAACGTTTGAAAAGTTTTGGATAGTGTAAGGCCACAGGAGATGGCATCTTTCACACTCACTCAGAGGTTTGAGTGTCTTCCTTTTCATCCTACTTGATGGACTGCAAGCTTGTATATTGTAGCTGTCTTGCAGTCCTCCGTTGTCTCAAAGGGATTTCAATTGATATTTTTAAAATCCAGCCAAAATAATAATTAGAATTGTTCTTTTTTAAAAAGCACATCCTCTTAGCACTATCCTATCAAACTGTTCCTCCTTTTCTTCAGTCATCTTTTTTTGATCGCTTAGACCTCAAAGTTGTTTAGTCTTTCCTTTTGAGTATAAACTATGTTTTATCATTCCAATAATCGAGCAGTACTGTCCAAAGATGTGCAGGTTAGGTGGATTGGACATGCATAATTGGCCCATGGCATCTAAAACATTAGGTGGGGTTGTGGGAATAGGGTGAGTGTGTGGGCCCAGGTAGGGTGCTCTTTTGGAGGGTTGGTGCAGATTACAACACTAGGAATAAGTATAAAAGCAAATCACTGCGAATGCTGGAATCTGAAACAAAAGGGAAAATGCTGGAAAATCTCAGCCGGTCTGGCAGCATCTGTAGGGAGAGAAAAGAGCTGATGTTTTGAGTCCAGATGACCCTTTGTCAAAGCTTTGACAAAGGCCCATCTGGATGTGAAACATTAGCTTTTTACTCTCCCTACGGATGCTGCCAGACCTGCTGAGATTTTCCAGCATGTTCTCTAGGAATAAGTCTATTTTGCACCTTTTCCAGAACGTGTAGGATGGAATTAGTATCTAATGGATCAGCAAGTTGCTGATGAAAGAAATTTCCCAGCCTATAAACAGGATAAAATGACTTTGTTTTCACCTCTCCTTTCTAGGTTGGCTCCTTCCAGCTGTTTGTAGACGGTTATAAAGATGCAGATTTTTGGTTGCGGAGATTTGAGGCGGAGCCTTTACCCGACAAGACCAATCGGCAGCTGCAGTTGCAGTTCGAGCGGCTTGTGGTTCTGGATTACATCATCAGGAATACAGGCCAGTATTGCGTGAGGTTTGCCGATTTCCCCCCCTCTCTCTTCTGGAAGCATTAACCCTTTGCTGGGCATACAATGCCAACAAAGGCACTGTCTTGCTCCCAGTCAAAGGACCATTCTCTGTGTGCACAACACTTAGCCCCTCCCGAGTCTGAATGGCATTGTCGCTTTGTTCTTGTCCTTTAGGAGCTTTGAGGCTGCTGCTTCCTTGCAGCCATAGACAGAGGAAGCAATCACTCCGGGCTGCATTGGATTCGCACTCACCCCCACACTCGCCCTGCTGAAATTTTCAGAAGCTTTGGAAGTACTTGAGGATCGGACGGGTGGGATCCTGGGATTGATGGGAGGAAGGGCTTCAACCTGAAACGGAAAGTTGGATGTGCTAGCAGGACGGTCAGCATCTGCAAGAGCTGGATCAATAGTTTCCACATAGAAATTCAGGGGAGTGAGGTTAGCCAGCACCACAGAGCTATGTTACCTGTGTCTCAGCATCCGCCATATTGACCCTGAGACATCGAGGGTGGGGCTTAACAGATGCGTTGCCCCTTTCAGTTATGGGTCTAATATATTCCAGAATTCTGAGAAATTGGGCTCCACTGCAGCCTTTCGGCCTACTGTACTCACAGTTACTCACATACTGTACTCACCAGCTGCCATCTTCTCATCTTTTTTTTTTTTTTAAATAAATTTTGAGTACCCAATTATTTTTTCCAATTAAGGGGCAATTTAGTGTGGCCAATCCACCTATCCTGCACATCTTTTGGGTTGTGGGGGCGAAACCCACGCAGACACGGGAAGAATGTGCAAACTCCACACGGACAGTGACCCAGGGCCGGGATTTGAACCCGGGTCCTCAGCGCCGTAGGCAACAATGCTAACCACTGTGCCACCGTGCTGCCCCCATCTTCTCATCTTTGATGGCGTTTTCCATATCTTTACCCATATTTAGCATGGAACTCGCTGGTCTGCAATTACCGTTTAGTACCTTTTATTTTCAAAATATTTTTATTGGAGTATTTGTAAAATTTTATAACAAAAACCGAAAAGGAACAATAAGCGTTCAACATTAATAGTGCAAAAATAGATAATTCCCCGAACAGCTCTGTCTTCACAGACCATCGAGAAACAACACCCCCTCGGAAAGCTGCTACTACCGACATTTTAAATTTAATTTCCCCAAGGAAGTCGACGAACGACTGCCACCTCCGGGAGAACCCTAACATTGATCCTCTTAAGGGGCCTCTTTCACTCCCTGAACTCCCGGGTCTTCTGACACCCCAAAGATCGCCACCTCTGGACTTGGCACCACCCGTGTACCTAGAACCGTGGACATTGCCCTGGCAAACCCCTGCCAGAACCCTTCAAGCTTCGGGCATGCCCAAAACATATGGACATTGTTTGCTGGGCTCATCGCACATCAGTCTTCCACCCCAAAAAACCTGCTCATCCGTTTTAGTACCGTTTTTAAAAATACGAATAACACATGTCTTCGGTATTGAGTGATTTGTGACAGTGTCCCTGCTATCCATTTCCCCGTGTCCTTAAAGTTTCTCGCATGCATCTCACCCCACCCCTAAGATTTATTCGCTCTGAGGCTGCTGGTAGTAATCTCAACTGGACCTCTGCAACATCCTCCAGTCCCCGTTCCAGATGAGGTCCGCAGCGACACCCTTCATGTCAATGCGTCGATCTCAGGCGTGTGAAAGCATGATATCGACAATGTAGAAAGCATCGAGAAGCTTTCTCCTTCCTGACGCCCTCCAGCAAGAGAAATTTTTCTCCAAATCACTCTGGGTAAATTTCCAAGCCCAGTATAGTGCTGACCCAGACAGACTAAAGAGCTGCTCATCGACTTCAGGAAGCAAAGTACTGTACACACCCCTGTCAGCATCAACGGAGCCGAGGTGGAGATGGTTAGCAGTTTTAAATTCCTAGGGGTGCACATCACCAAAAATCTGTCCTGGTCCACTCACGTCGACGCTGTCACCAAGAAAGCACAACAGCGCCTATACTTCCTCAGGAAACTAAAGAAATTCGGCATGTCCACATTAACCCTTACCAACTTTTACAGATGCACCATAGAAAGCATCCTATCGGGCTGCATCACAGCCTGGTATGGCAACTGCTCGGCCCAGGACCGCAAGGAACTTCAGAGAGTCGTGAATACCGCCCAGTCCATCACACGAACCTGCCTCCCATCCATTGATTCCATCTACACCTCCCGCTGCCGGGGGAAAGCGGGCAGCATAATCAAAGATCCCTCCCACCCGGCTTACTCACTTTTCCAACTTCTTCCATCGGGCAGGAGATTCAGAAGTCTGAGAACCCGCACGAACAGACTCAAAAACAGCTTCTTCCCCACTGTCACCAGACTCCTAAATGACCCTCTTATTGACTGACCTCATTAACAGTACACCCTGTATGTTTCAACCGATGCCAATGCTTATGTAGTTACATTGTATACCTTGTGTTGCCCTATTATGTATTCTCATGTATTTTCTTGAATTTTGTTTAATTCCCTTTTCTTCCCATGTACTGAATGATCTGTTGAGCTGCTTGCAGAAAAATACGTTTCACTGTACCTCGGTACACGTGACAATAAACAAATCCAATCCAATCCATGGAAGTCCTACTTTGTGCTGATCGTTTGATCTCCGTTTGGAGTGAATTGGTTCAGTTAGTCTCATCATGCATGTGATGGGGTTCAGGAAAACCAAGTGGAATTTGTGGCAGGGAGGCCTTTAGAGGAGCTGATGAACAAACATTTAATCACAAATTCATTCTTTCCATAGATCGAGGTAATGATAATTGGTTGATCAAATACGACTGTCCTATGGATAGTGCCAGCTCAAAGGTGAGTAGAGTTGCTTTGCATTTAAAATATTGGAACCAATTTTATTTTTTGTCTCTTGTCTGCTATATAAATGTGGAACCATGAATAGCACATCCCTTTAAATCCACGCTCCCTTTAATGAATGGATATTGCGGTTGATGTCACTTTTGATTTGGGGATTAGTCACGAATCGTAGAATTCCTATAGTGCCGAAGGAAGCCATTCAGTCCATCGGATCTGCACCGTCCGCTGAAAGAGCCCCCTACCTAGACTTTCCCATAACTCCACCTAACCTGTGTAACTTTGTACACTTAAGGGGCACTTGATTATGGCCATTCCACCTAACCTACGCATCTCTGGACTGTGGGAGGAAACCGGAACACCCGGAGGAAACCCACGCAGGCACTGGGGAGAAAGTGCAAACTCTCACCCAAGGCTGTAATTAAACCCGGGACCCTGGAGCTGTGAGGCAGCAGCGCTAACCACTGTGCCATGTGCTGCCCATTGAGGCAACTGTGCTAGGGAACCTTCCTGAATCTTGAGCCTTGTGAAATTTAGACAGGACAAACCAGTGAATGGGAAGTAGAAGGTGAGGTGGCAGAAAATGGGGAAATACTGTGGCTTACTTTTGAGAAAAGAATGAACTCCCTCGGTGAATATGGTCTGGCTAAAAAGCTATGATGCAGTAACCGGGGATCCTCAGCTCTATCCTTTGAGGAGATACCTGTACGCCGACATACGTATTGTCCCTTTACAGGGTATTTCCTTGTGTGTCAGTCTCCTCCTTTGAGCTTTCAGTGCATCAGACTCTCCAGCTTCTTCCCTGTTCATTATAGATATTGTTGGCAGGTGGAATGGCATCATTGGGAATGTTTCTGTAATAAATAGACAAGGCTGCAGCCCAAGTCCCGAGAATTGAAACAGGAATCAAAAACTTGAACATTTATCCAGAATTAAATATTCACAGTCAACACAGAGTAAGAGTCAGTCACTGTCTCCAGTTGATTGATTTCAACTCTGTGTTTCTGATTAGTTCAAACCTGTCTTTTAAGCTTGGCTAACATGCCTTTACTTCCTTCTCTGTGAGCTTTGCTCCTAGTTTTACGTTCAAAGGCCCCACAGCAGAAACTCTGGGCATGCCATTTACCTATTTGCAAATAGATTCATGATATTAAAACTGACCAAGGTTATGTGAAATGGCTGCAGTTAGAGACTGGGTGGCGAGGGCCTGCGTTGGGGGGGGGGGGGGGGGGGAGGGGGGGGGGGCCCTAGGTGATGCGTGTGGGTTGGCTATTAAGGTGGTGGGACGTGGCCATTACAAACAGTGTTTACCTCTGTACCCAGTATCCTAGCCGTTGTACTTTGTGTGGCCTCCAGATAATCGTGTGGGAACCCAAACAGATTTTTCTTTGCTCTCCGCACCTACGGATGCAGACTGTACTGCACTCTGAACATTGCTTCTTCTGAAATCAGCCAGTTCAACATACACCTGGAGTCCAACCTCTGGCTGTTCTGTATAACGCGGATGCGCATGGCCTATAATGGTTGATTCTTTGTAAACAGTAGTCAGAATGGCTTCAACCGGTTTTGTATTGAAAGTCCTACGCCTATTAACATACAAAGAAGGGGCCATTGGAATTTATAAAATCTCAGTTGTGTATTTCCTTGCAGGATGCTGACTGGGTTGTAGTGAAAGAGCCTGTTATAAAGATCGCAGCAATAGACAATGGTTTGGCATTCCCTCTGAAACACCCAGACTCATGGCGGGCATGTGAGTATTGCAATTCAGTCCTATTACACAGCAGAACTTTCTTAAAACTCCCACTAATTGTAAGAGCTCATGTTTGATTTTTGACTTTGACTTCAAATCTCCCTCCCATCTCTCCCCCACCCCCCCAATGTGGCAAATGGCCACTGATCAAACATTCACGTGGGAGATTGAAACGTGTCAGGTGTGACCCTGAGGCTGCAGTTGAAAGCTTTTGACCAAAGTTGAGATGTTGAAAGATTTCATGCAGGAGGCCATTCAGCTTGTTTTGGCTGCCAGCTCCTTGAAAGAGCTACCCAATCAGCCTCACTTAACAGCGTGTTCCCCATAATGCAGCAAATTAGTCCTTTTCCAGTTCAGAATCAATGAAAATTCCTGTGGAAGCTGATTCCATTGCACCTTCCAGCAGCACACTCCAAACCGTAACCCTCTGGGTCCTTCAGGTGGGATGTTACACTTGTCTGTTCAAGTGGATGTTAATGATCTCATTTTGTGCTTTCAAAGTTTTCAGTGTCCTGGCCAACGTTCCTCCCTCAGTCAAATACACTTTAACTTCAGTGCCATTTGCAATTCTACTGTGCCCTGAATTGCTCTTTGTCAAGTACAGCTTGGGGAGGCGGTAGCATAGTGATGTTGCCACTGGACTAGTAAGCCAGAAACCCCGGGTAATGGTCTGGTGAAACGGGTTTGAAACCTGCCACTTTTTAATCTGGAATTTAAAAAATCTAATGATGACCATGAAGCCATTGCCGTTGATTGTCGTTAAAAACCCTTCTGGTTCACTAAGGACCTTCAGGGAAGGAAATCTGCCGGCTTTGCCTGGCCTACATGTGACTCCAGACCCACAGCAATGTGGTTGACTCTTAACTGCCCCCCTCAACGGCATTTAGGGATGGGCAATAAATGCTGGCCCAGCCTGCGACGTCCGCGTCCCATTAAAAAAAAAGCTTCTTGCTATAATGTGTCATCTGTGTTGTAATGTTTCATTAAAAGGCAATTAGGCAAACAATCGGAGAGGATATATTTGAAAGGGTGTGTGGAAGATTGTGGAGGATGGATGAGAATAGCTGGCCCTGATGTGGAGCTGGCTCCAGATGGGAATACTGCGATGAACAGCTTCCTCCTGGAGTTATTGGACTTGATCCAAAACCTTCCTGGAATTTTGACAAGAGAATTTTTGGACACTGGGTGGGAATATTTTCTGAAATTATAAAACCTAGCGCAATTTAAATGTGAGATATTAAAGGTGTTAATATATCACGTAGACAGTGAGCATAGAGGGAGAACAGCAGGGGGTTTGTAAAGGCAAGGCTGCCTGTAGATCTGCTCGTGTTTTTGTCTCCAGTTGCTTCTGCCATGGCAGAGTAACTGAGGAGGATTTAGAAGAGCTGTGATGAATATTCAAAAGGAGGTTGTGTTAAGCAACACCTTGCATGAAGCACAGTCGCATTTACCAGATTAAACCTGGGCTAATGACATAGGGGAATGAGTTCAAACCCCACCATGGCAGCTGAATTTAAATTCAATTCGGTTAATGAAATAAAATCTGGAATAAAAAGCTGGCATCAGTAATGATCAGCATGAAATGGAGGTGGCGCTGGCAATGATGTGACCGCAAGCTTGGTAGGTTTTGAATAGAGTCTTGTGGGAGGACTGAGGGTTAGTTAGTGGGCCTGAATACCGACAGCGGTAAACGGAGAAATAACTGAGGTAGTGACCATAATTTGCCAAACCTTTTTGGCCAAGGATAGGGAAGAGACTTAGGATCCTGCTGTTTATCACTAGCCAGTGGACATTGCTGAGAAATGGACTGTTTGCATATTGGTACCCTATCAGAGTCACATGACTTTCTGATCAATAAACAATGTTTTTATATTTTACAGATCCTTTTTACTGGGCGTGGCTGCCTCAAGCGAAGGTGCCATTTTCCCAAGAAATTAAAGACCTTGTTCTTCCCAAGATTAACGACCCAAACTTTGTAAAGGATTTAGAAGAGGATCTTTACGAGCTCTTCAAGGTTGGTCAGCGGCCTGTGAACCTGTGTTTCATTATTGGAGGTCGTGGCGACCAGTGGGTGGTTGCGGGGCTGTTCATGCGAGACAAGGTTGTTGAGGAGTGACCAGTTATTATGTATTGTGGCTGAGCAAATACGGTAGTCACTCGGCAACACGCGCGCGCACACACACACACACACTCTCACTCTCACTCTCACTCTCACTCTCACTCTCTCTCTCACTCTCTCTCTCTCTCTCTCTCTCTCTCTCTCTCTCTCCGGAAGATGCAGAGAGAAAGAGAGGATAAAGAGAAGTCCAGCTAACAGCAATTTGGATGTATCCCCGCCACTGACTACAGCTGTTCAAGAGTGTGGTTCAATCACCTTAAGGGGGAATTCGAGATGGGCATTAAATGCTGGCCTTGCCAGCGACCGACACGTCACGTGAATTAATTTTTTAAAAAAAAACTAAGGTTTTGGTATCGAGTGTCCATTTGAAGAATGGGGAAGAACAGAATGCTGCAATATAATCAATTCTGCCAAATCAAACCGAGATAAATGACAGGTACGATTAGAACTGCCTAATATTCGAGGAAAGCACGTTGGTAGGTCTGTCCTCCGTAATCAGGGTGATGAGTTCAAAAAGTTTTGATTTTGACAGCATTGTATTAGTTTACGTGATTCCTCCCTCCCAGTGTTTTGACACTATGTTGACATCCCTTACAGATAGTATTGCATATGCTTGGTTATCCCGGTTCAAAAGTGGGAAGAGAGCGCTGTCGTGTCTAAACACTGGGCAGAGATTAGCCCATGTTCCGCACATGGGGCCCATTGCCCCGTGTATCTTCAGGCAGACGAGCGGTGCACATTTTGAGTAGCAACGTCCTTCCCGGTCTCCACTTCAACCATGTGTAGCTTCAGTGTGTGCGCTTGGCCACGATCCACTGTAACCCTATTCGTGAGTGGAATCTGGTATTGCAGCAAGGTGGGAGAGTGGCACCATTAACTGCGCCCTGCCTGCTTAATCGGAGTGCCTGATCTTTCTTTGCCATCTGGTCCATGCTGCTTTAGTTTGTTTTCCCTGTAGCCTTTGCTTTGGTTCCCTGGTGCCTGTCTGGAACCTTTTCTTTCATGGTTTCTTGACAGCTAATGAAACTTCCCAGCGCAGTCCAATCCAATCCAATCCTCCTGTCGTCCGCTGTGCCCGCGATTGTTTTAATTGCTGTTTGAACAGTGGGCTAAACAGCTGACTTGTAATGCAGAACAATGCCAGCAGCGCGGCCTCAATTCTCGTACCGTCCCCCCCCCCCGAACAGGCGCCGTAATGTGGCGACTAGGGGCTTTTCACAGTAACTTCATTCTACTTGTGACAACACGCGATTATTATTATTACCTCTGGACTTGGATTCCCAGCTGCGGGCATTTTTGGCAATGAAATTAGTTGAACTTGCGGTTGGGTCCAAGGACATCGGGGTTAAAATATTATCTATTTCCTTGCAGAAAGATCCGGGATTTGATCGAGGGCAGTTCTACAAACAGATTTCCGTCATGAGAGGACAGGTGAGCTTATTGGGAGCTTGGTATTTGCTGGGATTGTATGTGAGCGTTTCGTGAAGAACGTTTGCCAGAACAGCCTTGCCAATGTGGAAGGAGCCCCCCAACGTGTTACGGGCGCAAGGGAGTTTGGGGAGAATGGGGCTTGACTGCCTTTTTCAGGAATATTACAGAAGAGAGAGACCTGTTACCAAAACGTTTTTGTCTGCAGTCATCGGGACAAGTGCAAAAATGACAGTGTAACTTGCAGCTGCGCCAACAACCAGTTTCCGTTAATGAGTCGAGCTCATAACGTAGCTCATTTCCGCTTGCTGGAAATGCCACGCATTCACACGCAGGAACCTGCTCTGCAACAAGACAGATCTTTAGATACGGGAGGCACAGTGGTTAGCACTGCCGCCTGACAGCATCAGGGACCCGGGTTCGATTCCAGCCTCGGGTCACTATCTGTGTTGGGTTTGCATGTTCTCCCCATGAAATTGCACAACATTCTGGTCTCAACTACTTTCTGTGGTAGCGAATTCCACAGATTCACCACTCTCTGGATGAAGAAATTTCTCCTCCTCTTAGTCCTAAAATTATGACCCCTAGTTCTGGACTCCCCCACAATCTGGAACATTCTTTCTGAATCTACCCTGTCTAATCCTGTTAGAATTTTGTAAATTTCTATGAAATCCCCTCTTATTCTAAACTCCAATAAATATAATCCTAAACGATTTAGTATCTCTTCGTATGACAGTCCCATCATTCCAGGAATCAGCCTGATAAACCTTCGCTGCACTCCCTCCATAGCAAGAACATCCTTCCTCTGATAAGGATACCTAAACTTCACACAATTTTCCAAGTGTGGCCTCACCGATACCCAATACAATTGCAGTAAAACATCCCTATTCCTGTACTCAAACCCTCTCGCTATGAAGGCCAACATACCATTTGCCTCCTTTACTGCCTGCTGTACCTGCGACTTACCTTCAGCGACTGATGCACGAGGACACCAAGGTCTCGCTGAGTATCCACCTTTCTGAATTCAAACCCATTCAAATAATAATCTGCCCTACTTGCTACCAAAGCGGATAACCTCACATTCATCCACATTATGCTGCATCTGACATGCATGTGCCCACTCACATAGGCAGGAGGACAGATTTTGCCCTGGTGTACTGGGTAGAAAGACAAAGTTAGGACAGTTGATGAACAGTGGCAGACATTTATGGATATATTCAACTGTTCCCAATTAAAGTGTATTTCAGAGATGAGGAAAGATTGTAAGAGGGGGGGAAAGTCAGTGGCTGAGCAAGGAGGTTGAGGATAACATAAAGGCAAAAGCTAAGACATGCCATATTGAAAAGGTCAGTGACAAGTTGGAGGAGCGGGAAACTTTTAAAGACTAAAGGATTACTAAATATGTAATAAAAGAGAAACAGTAAATTATGAAAGAACCCTGGTGTAAAATATGAAAAGGAAATAGCAAACGTTTCCTTAAGTATGTAAAAAGGAAGAGAGTAGCTAAAGTCAGCATTGGTGCCCGAGAGGATGGCTCTGGGGAGTTAATAATGGGGAACGCAGAAATGGCAGAGACTAAATATTTTAGAACATAGAACAGTACAGCACAGAACAGGCCTTTCGGCCCACGATGTTGTGCTGACCATTTATCCGAATTTAAGATCAACCTAACCTTCAATTTACTGTTGTCCATGTGCCTGCCCAAGAGTCGCTTAAATGTCCCTAATGACTCCACCACCTCTGCTGGCAGGGCATTCCACACACCCACCACTCTCTGTGTAAAGAACCGACCTCTGACATCTTCCCTATATCTTCCTCCAATCATATCCCCTTAAAATTATGTCCCCCTCGTGACAACCATTTCCGCTGTGGGTAAAAGTCTCTGGCTATCCACTCTATCCATGCCTCTCATCACCTTGTACACCTCTATCAAGTCACCTCTCTGCCTTCTTCGCTCCAGTGAGAAAAGCCCTAGCTCCCTTAAACTTTCTTCATAAGACATGCCCTCCAGTCCAGGCAGCATCCTGGTAAATCTCCTCTGTACCCTCTCCAAAGAATCCACATCCTTCCTATAATGACTGGGCACACTATTCCAAGTGTGGTCTACCCAGGGTTTTATAAAGCTGCAGCAAAACCTTGCAGCTCTTAAACTGTTAATGAAAGCCAACATGCCATACGCCTTCTGTCCTCATATGACAGCCCCGTCATCCCAGAAATCCTCCTCACTATTTGCCACCCCACCAGTTCTCATTTAGTCTGCGAACTTACCGATCAACCCTCCTGCATTCATGTCTAAGTCTTTTATGCAAACCACAAACAGCAAGGGTCCCAACACTGATCCCTGCGGGACCCCACTCGACACAGGCTTCCAGTCAGAAACCCCCCCCCTCTCTCTCTGCTTCCTGCCACTTGGGCAATTCTGATTCCAATTTGCCAAATTCCTTGGATCCCATGGGCTCTGAACGTCGCTATCAGTCTCCTAAGTGGGACCTTATTGGAGGCCTTGCTGAAGTCCAAGTAGACTGCGTCAAATGCATTGCCCTCATTTACACACCTGTCGTTGGGAAATTCCTAAGGAAGTGGACGTCTGGAAAGTCAAATGCAATCCATCAGAGTCAATTTTTTGAAGGGGACATAGTGTTTGACTAATTTGCTAGAGTTCTTCGAAGATGTAATAAGTAAGGTGGATAATGATGGGGTGCCGCACTAAAGGTAAATACACAAGGTAAGATCGCATTGGGTTTAGGGGTAGCATGGTAGCTTGGATAGAGTTGACCAGCAGAGAGTGGGGATAAGTGGGTCTTTTTCTGGTTGGCAAGCTGCAATTTGTGGGGTGCTACTGGGTTCGGTCCTCTGGCCCCAACTCTTTACAATCAATCTTAATGACTTGAATGCAGGAATAGAATGTACTGTAGCCAAATTTGCAGACAACACTAAAATAGGTCGGAAAGCAAGTTACAGTGAGGAAATAAGAAATTTCTAAATAGGTTAGGTGAGAAAATTTGGCAGATGGAATTTAACATGGATAAGTGTGAGGCTATCCATTTTAGTTGGAGGAATAAAAAGGCAACTTATTATCTAAATGGGGCGAAAGTTCGAAATGCTCCGGTGCAGAGGGATCTGGGTGTCCATGTGCATGGTTCGAAGTAAGTTGGTATGCAAATGCAGCAGGTAATAAGAAAGGCAAATGGAATTCATTGCTAATGGATTAACTTATAAAAGTAGGAACGGGATATTGCAACTGTACAGGAGACAATGAGACCACATCTGGAGTTTTGTCCCCTTGATTAGAGGCGGTTCAGACAAGGTTCACTAGATTGTTTCCAGGGAAAAAGGACTTGTCTTATGAAGGTAGATTGTAGTAAGAAGTCTTACAACACCAGGTTAAAGTCCAACATGTTTGTTTCAAACACTAGCTTTCGGAGCACTGCTCCTTCCTCGGGTGAGGAGATTCCTCTGAGATTGAGCAGTTTAGGCCTATACTCGCTGGAATGAGAGGACATTTAATTGAGGTGTACCAGATGCTAAAGGGGATCCAGCGTAGAGTGACTGTCTGAGGAGTCTGCACGTCCTCCCCGTGTGTCTGCGTGGGTTTCCTCTGGGTGCTCCAGTTTCCTCCCACAGTCCAAAGATGTGCAGGTTAAGTGGATTGTGGAAGGATGCAAGGCCCCCCCCTCCGGGTTGCTGCTGCTATTGACCAAGATACCTATCTTTGAGCCAGGAAGTCCAGAAAAGGCTGCCATCGTTTTTAGAACCCTTGTATTGATCCCCTCAGGGCAAATTTGACCCTTTCCAATTTTATAAATCCCGCCATGTCACTGATCCAGGTCTCCACACTTGGGGGCCTTGCATCCTTCCACTGCAGCAAGATCCTTCGACGGACTACTAGGGACGCAAAGGCCAGGACACCGGCCTCTTTCGCCTCCTGCACTCCCGGCTCTACCGCAACTCCATAAATCACGAGTCCCCACTCTGATTTGACCCTGGATCCAACCACCCTCGACACCGTCCCCGCCACCCCCTTCCAGAATTCTTCCAGTGCTGGGCATGCCCAGAACATATGGGCGTGGTTCGCTGGACTCCCCGAACATCTGGTGCACCTGTCCTCATCCCCAAAGAACCTAGGTAGGGTGTTCTTTCAAGGGCCGGTGTAGACTCGAAGGGCCAAATGGCCTCCTCCTGCAGTATAATTTCTGTGGTTGACAGGGTAGACGTAGTGTGGATGTTTTCCCCCTTGTTGTAGAATGAGAGGCCGTAGTTTTTAGATTAAAGGTGGCAGATATAAGACAAAAGAGAAGGAATTACTGAAGGGGTCTATAACCTGTCAAATCCTCTCTCTAGTGCCGTGGATGCCGGAACACATGCAGGGTTCTGGGGATTAGGAAGGAAGGTGGGCAGGAGGCCGAGCTGAGATTAGCCAAGATCGTATTGAATGGCGGAGCAGGCCGCAAGGGCTGAACTTCCTACTCCCAAGTTCTTGTGTTCTTATAAAAACTGGGATATGCGCTGGAACAAGAAAAAAAACATTTATTAAATATGAAGAAGTGGGTTATAATACAATACTCATTTACTCCCTCTTCAGTTTGACAATTACACACAGATTTTAGGGTTAGCATGGATTGCAAAATACATTTTCAGCTACAGTGGTCTCTAACACACTCCCTTTTAAACACACACAATGATTAAGACGCACTCCTCTCTGAACGTCTGTGGATTTCTCCTCAAAATCCCCCCCAGATCGTTCCTATACCGTGAGCTACCCTGTCTCAATGAACTCCGCCTTTTGCATCAGTGATTTCAAATTCCGCTTTCAAAAAGTCATACTCTCAAATCTTTTCAATTTTCTTTCCCCTCCACTGCTTCCATCAAGGTTTCAATTTCGGGTTTTACATCTCTCCCTTCAGGTTTCAACGGCTTTTAGGCAAACTCCGAGGTCCAGCCACCGATTTCCATACATTTCGAATAATGTCACCCGAACTCTAGTAATTTTTAACAAACCTTAGCTCTAATGGAGATATCTTTCTGCCCTCTCACAACCCAATGCCTTTTCAACACTGTGATTTTACTGAACAATAATCTGTTCTACTTCCCCCATCTCTGTTAACTTCAGACTTCTTGGAAACTAGCTGAACTTTAGATTTCTGGCATCTGTTCCCCTGACCATTACTCCATGGTATGGCTTTTCTTCCAGCAAGGCTGAAAGAGATGTCCCCTCTTTAGTCTTCTAAAACCAGCTGCTTCTAGCAGAAATATGTGAACTGCCTTCTCTCTCACTACCTATCTCCAACTGCAATCAAATTAGCTAAACCAAAACTTAAAAGCTTCCCCACCTTACAAGACCCCAGGTGCTGAGCAACCACTGCTGATTTATTTAATCTTCAAGCCGTAACCCACTCTAAGCACAATAGAACCGCAGTGGAACTGAACCAACCCTCATACATATCTAATTATAGGTTTTAACCTTCCAGGCACAGGAACATTAAACCCACTTTAAAAAAAAAAACTATACCTTATTTCTAATGTTTACCAATACAAATATAAATTCCTTCTACCTTCATTTTTCTAACAAGGGTATTCACTTACGTGCCCCTGAGCTGGGGAATAGAAAAGGCACAGCTACCATTCCAACTTTGCCCTTGTTGCTGATGAAAATACACCGTGTGAAGATTGTCAGGGAGGGGAGTGGGTTAGTCCTGGCTGATGCATTTGTAGTCAAATAGCACAAAAGCCACTCCTGTCTGGACTCCGTAGGTTTGCTTCAAGCGGTTACTGAATCAAAGTTTGGTTCCCTTTCAGCTGTGCAGTTGAATAGCTGTTCACTGCTCATCTCCCTGGTCTGGTACTGGGTCAATCGCCACGTGGGTGAGGTACTGAGGGTCTGCTGGTGAACCTCTATCCCAGCAAAACTTAGGCTCTCAAGCTGGGATAGGGGAGGAAATTCCCTGAATCCCTCCCATTCCGTCGAGCTATCACCGTGGAGCTCAGAAACACGGAGCCAGCTTTGTGATTAATCTCCCATCTTGTATCCGATTGAACATAATTGTAAAATGTTTGTTTTCTCCTTTGTTCCTCGTCTCTATTCCCTCTGCTCCTCGCACCCCCCCCCCCCCAAACCTCACTCCCAAGATCCTAAATCTCACGCAGGCCCTGAAGGATGGGAAGTCACCCCTGATGCTCATTCAGATCCCACCCGTCATCGTGGAAACGACTCGAAGTCACCATCGCAGCAGTGACTTGTACACACAGAGCTTCCAGAGCAGAAAGCCCTTTTTTACGTGGTGGTAGCGGATCTGGACGCAGACAATGCCACTCCCATGAACAGCTTGCTGGTTGACGAGCCTGATAATCTTGGGCCACCGCCTCTTGTCGGTGGCGGGAACGTTCTGGACTTGTCATGGCGGGAATGAGAATGAGAGAAAGCCTGCTTCATGTTTTATCCTCCGTGTTTGATTATCGCACAAGACTTCACTACGTCAGTAAGAGACGGCGTGCGTGTGCGAGGGGGATTCTACTGGATGATTTGCACTTAATTTCCGCACACCCCGATGTTTCTTCTCCTCCATTCACACTTGTCTCTACGCATTCGCTCCATCAGATGCTTGGCTGCCCTCCCATCACCGAGCTCTGAAGGCTGCTGTCGCGGAGATGATGCACAGTACAGGCTGCCTTCGTCTGTGTTAACCCTTTCCTTTGGCCCCCGAAACTCGATTTTTTTTTTTTTTCTTTGCACTAAAATGGTTTGGTTCAAGTTGCAACCAGGTGCACTTCACGGTGAACTATGGTCCTGGACTAATCCGATCAGATCATGTTTCTTTCAAGTCCACTTTGCAGGCTGTGATTTTATGGAAGGGCCGCAATTACAGAAGTGATTATATCGTATTTGAGAAGAGAATATCTGGGAAAAGGTATCACTGGCCTTGAGTTTAAGCTGTGCAAGTGTGGGGGCGGTGGGGGAATGGAGAAGAGGAAGATGAATAAGATAATATAACCACCCCTCCATTCATCCCCCCCAGCTTTACACGCAGCACAGCCAGTGTTAGTGTGAACGCTAGCTGCACCAATAATATATCTCTAATCACTGACTTGGAGCCTTTGGCCCTGAATCTGCAGCATGCATTTTGAGCTCTATATACAAAACGCAGTTGTGGCTGGTGCTGAAGGCCTTCACTTTCCCCAGCCTTCCACTGTATTTTACAATGGCCCGTGTTGTAGAGGGGACAGGGGAAAGGGTATGCATGTGCAATGACAGTGATGCTACATAGCCCAGCTAGCAGCTAGTTGTGAACAAGAAATAACCTGTGACTGCGATCAGAAGCTAATGCAGCATGTTTAATTAAAAGAAACGCCAAAATAATGGTCAACGTAAATACTTTGTGCAAGGGTCCCAGTAGCTGCCCTCTGTCCGCGGTGCCCCAGACACCCAGCATTAACCCATGGCACCTTGCTAAGAACGCCGCGGGTCTGCTCAATAGACTCCGATTCGGGCTGCTCCTGCGTTCCTCTTCCCTGCTCTCCGGGGCTTCTTTTCACTGTCCCAAACCCCAGCCAGTTGAAAATCTGTTGGATAAGCAAGACGAGTGGGATCTTAACGTGCAAGGCGTCGGTCCCCTCTTCCCTTTCTCGGTCCCCGATCGCCAAACTGAACAGACCGGTAACCGTGCCCTAGTTTTCCCTGCCCTTGCTGCTTTCAAACAGGCCTCTTTGGGGGAGGCCTGACATCTGGGAGGGAGACAGGGTGTGTGGCGAGAAGGGGCAGTGAGCAGCTCATGTCCCACACAATACCATGCATTCAAAACCCACCCTACCCCTCCTCGATCCTGTGTCTTTTAGATGGACAATCGCCGGTCTGCTGATGCCTATTCCATACTGCAAGGTTTAATTTTGTTCATAGCTGTTGAGCGAAACTGCATTGTTAAAAACCGTGCAGCGGGAATTGTATTCCTTTCGGTGACCAATGAACCATGAGGGGAGATGAAAACGCTCGGGTTTTTTTTAAAAACCCACGGTTAATTTTAGAGCTGACCAGTTTTCGTGTGTCGCCAAAACAGAATCCTTACGAGCAGCTTTGTTCCTGATTAGATTGAACAGTTGTAACCAAAGCACATTTGAGAGAAAAAAGTAGCGATGGTGGTGACCTTTTATGGGGCCTATTGTCCATTCCCTCCCCGGTATAATCATGGTACTTGGTAATCTGGACCTACCCTTTCTGCAAAGACACCGTGGGCCTCAGCCTTGTCCAGTCCTTGGCTGGAGCTGCGATTTAGCTGATGGAGAGAGGGTAGATTTAAGATGGTGCCTGACATGCCCCTGAAAGTCCTTGTCCAAGACTGAGGTACGTGAGTATTGAGATGCTCTTTGCAGTAAACTCATTTGCGAATGGTCGTGTTCTGTGGGTGAATTAGCTTCAGGGTTGACTTGGGCAGCTGACGGAAGGCAGGCTGTCAATTCTGAGAAATTGGAACACAATCTCTTCATTTTTAAGTGGGAATTGAGCCATTTTTAACGAAGTATTCCATTGAATGTTTTAGGAGATATGGACAGTTATTGGGCTCAGTCACCGGCACATTGGCATTGCAATGATCCACAGTGTTGCAGGCTAGTTCAGAGTATGGTCAACTCCCTGCTCAGCTCCCAATCACAGGTACAAGGACCAAGGGGTCGCCCAGTCTCAGCCAAGGGTGGTAGGGTATCGCCCAGTCACGGGGCAGTGGGGAGGGTGATCGCCCAGTCACGGCCCGGGGGGGGGGGGGGGGGGGGGGGGGGGGTGATCGCCCAGTCACGGGAGAGGGGGGGGTAATCGCTCAGTCACGGGGCAGTGGGTAGGGTAATCGCCCAGTCACGGGGCAGTGGGGGGGAGGGGTGATCGCCCAGTCACGGGGCAGTGGGGGAGGGGTAATCGCCCAGTCACGGGGCAGTGGGGGAGGGGTAATCGCCCAGTCACGGGGCAGTAGGGGGAGGGGTAATCGCCCAGTCACGGGGCAGTGGGGAGGGGGGGGGGTGTGAGAGAGGAGAGGAGGTGTAATCGCCCAGTCATGGGGGGGAGGGGGGTAATCGCCCAGTCACGGGGCAGTGGGGAGGGTATTGCCCAGCCACGGGGCAGTGGGGAGGGTATTGCCCAGTCACGGGGCAGTGGGGAGGGTGATCGCCCAGTCACGGGCAGTGGGGAGGGTATTGCCCAGTCACGGGGCAGTGGGGAGGGTGATCGCCCAGTCACGGGCAGTGGGGAGGTTATTGCCCAGTCACGGGGCAGTGGGGAGGGGGGGGGGGTATTGCCCAGTCACGGGGCAGTGGGGGGAGGGGGGGAGAGGAGAGGAGGTGTAATCGCCCAGTCATGGGGGGGAGGGGGGTAATCGCCCAGTCACGGGGCAGTGGGGAGGGTATTGCCCAGCCACGGGGCAGTGGGGAGGGTATTGCCCAGTCACGGGGCAGTGGGGAGGGTGATCGCCCAGTCACGGGCAGTGGGGAGGGTATTGCCCAGTCACGGGGCAGTGGGGAGGGGGGGGGAGGTATTGCCCAGTCACGGGGCAGTGGCGAGGGGGGGTGATCGCCCAGTCACGGGGCGGTGGGAGGGTGGGGGGGGGGTATTGCCCAGTCACGATCCGTGGGGATGGTTTTGCCCTAACACAGCCTATGAGTAAAAGCAAACTGATTTACTTGTGAAGATGTGAATGGAAATCCAGCCATTGTAACCAGAGCTGTCCAGCCTCCCCTTTGAGCATGAGGTCACTTTCAGGACAGATACGACACTGACAAATGTGACTCTCTGGGTTTGGGTGTGGACGATTGCCAGCTATCCAGGCAGAGAGGCTTTTTATTTGAGGGAATAGCGGGTGGAACAGTGAATCGTCTGTGCCACTGTCCCCAAGGCGGAAGTTGGCCGTATATTGGGAGGTGCTGATTCTCAGCACTGTGACATTCAGAAAGGATGTGACCACTGCAGTGAGGATAAACGGTGTCTCCTCTCTCCGGTGTCCCGGTCTGTCCCGATTTATCATAAACCAGTTTACTGGGAAAGAGAGGCAAACCTGTTTAGTTGTGCTAGGTTTTCAATAACTGCCTGGTGACTAGTTTGGCACATTCTGCCTGTCCCTCGGGGGGGGGGGGTATTTAGCCCTGGTGTTCCCTTGGACATCGAGGTCCATCCTGTGTCTCAATATTTACAAAGCAGTCCATGTTTTGCAGCTGGATCTTTTGTGCTGGGTTTGGGTTCCTCGGCCAGTTTCATTGTGCTGGCATCTGCATTTCCTGTTCACTTGTTTTGCTCTTTGTTGCGTTATCACCACCAGGTAATGAATAGGCCTGTAACATTTACACCGTGCATTCACCTTGATGTGTCCCCAGTGATACCAGGTTCTGGGCGGAGTGTTTTTGAGTTTTGTACCAGCAGTGCGGCAAGGGGTTGGTGAAAGACCTGTTGCGGTTGATTTGAGAGGATGTATTCTGGTATGTGCACCAACCACAGTTCAAGGTGTCGGCCATTCGCTGACATTGTTCTCGGCCGTGTTCTGTTTGGTGTAAGCGGGAGGTAGTTAACCAGGGCAACGAAACCCCGAAACACTGTCCCAACCACCACAACTGTACATAAAATATTTACCAGCTTAGGGCATGGGGGTTGGGTGACAAGGAGCAAAAGGTGAGTGCAAATTCCTCCATCCATTCCTGGTGGAAGAATTTGACATTTGTGTGAACCAAACCCCATGAAAATAAGTGGCCCATTTTTAATATTATTTTGGACTTGTCACAGCTGCAGGAATGAGCTGAAGGTTTGACTGGAGCACTGTTGTTGGGTATTTGAACTTGAAAGTTAGCGCAGTTTTTTTCTTTAGTGAATTGTAGAACGCTGAATATTTTTAAAAATCCATCCTCTTTCCCCCCCCCCCCCCCCCCCCCCCCCCCCCCCAAACTGTACACAAGCGGCCGAAGAAGGCCTGTACTCTGAATTATCGGTTGCCCTGGACAGCCAGGATTGGCGTGTGCTGTTATGGACATTACAGGAGACCGATTCCCTCTCCCAAAGGCGCTGCTAGTGACAGTCAGGCTTGTCGGAGGCTGCATCTGCTCTGATGGGGCTGACTGCATCCAGTGAAAATACTTGAACTGTTCTCCATTCTGGTCCATTTCGGACCGATTCTAAAATAATTACCCCATGGGTTTGATTCCTTTGCAATAGCTGAAATCACAGCGTTATTTAATTGTTTTGAGGTTGGTAGAAAATAATAAAGTTAAGCAAGCTTTAAGTGAGTTGTGTGATTTTTTTTTTTAAAAGTTAATTTTGTAATGCATCGTTACATAGTTTTAGTACAGTTGAGGCTGGGGTAATTGACGGGGGTGCGCTTAAAACTAACCCGGACTAGGAAGAGCCAAGCTGTGAATTCCTGCTGCCACTCACCACCCACCAACCCCGGCGAGGAAGTATGTGTATGGGCACTGAGTTTGGGTGTGCTGCCTTCTGTGGTCAGATAGCCTGCCAATACTTGGAGCTTATAGATGCAGTATAGCCATTTGGATAAGGTACGTCTTGAGGCTACAACGAACTGCTGGGAAGAGGATAGTAATTCAAACTCTGGCTTCTGTAGAAGCCATGTCGATATTGCCCTTGGTTTGTGTGGCTTCATTTGCGATGTTGCTGCCTGCTCCACTCCTTTTGTGTGTCAGCATCAGGACACAGTGGTCTGCCATTGAAGGAGTGCATCTCGGCACGCGTGGTTTGGCGAGTTGAGTGGTCCTGTCTATTGCCCGGCTATCGTTCAGTTTCCGCCCCCTTCCCTGGGCGTCCCCAAAAAAATAGTGCAACCCCGTGAATATAATGAGCAGTTCACACAAGCTTCACAGGAAGAAAAGTTGATTTTAAAACGGCAGAATTTTACAAGTGGCATACCAAATTCTTCTCTGTGTAATTTTCAAAGTTCTGGCTACAGATCTGAATGTAACTCACTTGTGAACATTACGTGTGAATTGATAGGAAGGGAGGTACTCTTCTTTGTTTTTCCTTTTAGTCTTTTTAAAGATTATCCCCATCTAGATTTAGTCTGAATATGTGGTTTGTGTTTCTTTCCAGCGGAAACCTCTGTTTCCATCTCCATCCCTTTTTGAACTTGCATTTTGTTCCTCACCTCTCCTAACTGGGTCGCAATAGTTAATGGTTATGTTGCATTGGTAGAGAGAGAGTCAGTCACAGGTGTATGGCTTGAACACCCCGGGGCTTTCTCTTTGAAATTACAAGTAGATGATGTTTTTTTTCTCTGAAGTCCTGTTGCAGTTGGGATAACTACGTACTGTGTACATGGTCACATCCTGTAAAGGTGCCGCACACTATTCACTCACATGGAGTCTTGAGTGCCGCATGGAAAGTTCCAGCGATGTGCAGAATGTTTGGATATCTGGAAATCACTTGCCCCGTTTCGTTTGTTGTCCAATTTCTTTCAGGTGAATTGCACTTTGAATGCTCCGAGCTGTTAACACACCGATAAACACATTTCAACAGACTTGTGCTCAGTAGCCCTGTTTGCAACCTGCGACCTGTTTACAGGAAGATCGCAGAGTGATATATTTGAGCCATTAAAAAAAAACAAGGCCATTCACTGGAACATGAGCCGCTGATTAAGAGTAACGTTGTGTTTTGGGACCTGGCAAAGTAAAGTTTAGTTAACTTTGGATGCAGGTGAAAACATCACGAGGTAAATCTGGCCACTTGTGCTCTTTGTTAACTAACATTCAACTCCCTATCCCTCTCAGTCCGTTATTAGCCAGTAGTCTCTTTTTCCCTCTCCTGCCTTCTCCAGAACTCTGTGTATTCCGCCAAACAAAGACCCTGCAAAGATGGAAGGTGTAAAGTTCCATCTTAATTATTTTTTTAATGCCAAATGCAGAAATCGTTAGAAAATAACAGGCCTGTCACTTGGGGCTGGAGGGAGTGGGGCGGGGGGTGGGTGTGTGTGTGTGTGGTGGTGGGGGGGGGGGGGGATAGTTGTGATGCAGACCCAACTTCTCTTGATGGCTCTTCCTGAAATATTAACCAGTTTTTCTTGAGTGTACCTCTTGAGGGACCTGCCAGGAATGTTGTCTTTAATCCCGGGAGGATGATTGGTGACCAAACGTCACATCCCTAATGTTTTAAGATCCACACCCTATCCTTTCGCCCCACACTTGCCTCTGCATTTACGAAATTGCTCATCTTGAATCTGCCCTTTCCTCGCTGCCACAAGATTGCGTATGCTCCATTGACGTTACTTCCGCCGTTATCTTCTTGCCTCCTGCTGTGCACTTGCAGATTCAGACCTTATCATGGGGTGAGGGAGGAAACAGAAGTGTGTGCCATCCTGTCACGCACTCTCGCCCTCAGATGGAAATCTCATCCATTGCAAAGCTGATCTCCCTCAACTATTAGCCCTCACGTCAAAAAAACAAACTCTTTAGATTATTGCTGTACTGTGCTCCCAGGTTTTGCTTCAATAACTTTTTTCATCCGATCATAACTTTCTCCTCCCTGCTAGCTCTCACTTGGCAGAGTAGGTTCCTCTCCAGCTGGTTCTGATGGCAGGTACTGGCAGGCTTGGAAGAAGCAGTTCCAGGTGTTTCAGACACTGGTCTGTACTTGCCCAGTGCCCCCACGTGTTGTTTCGAATGCAGCTCCTTTAATGGAACTTTGGCCAGCTTTTCTGCTGCCTAGCAGCAGCTCAGATTGATTCTTGTGCCTTACTGACATGGGGCCTTGGGTCAGCAGGTTTCTGTGTGGTGGCTGTCGGGGGAATGGGTGTGGGTGGTGGTTTGCGGGTATCTAAATACACAAGTTACTCCTGGCAGGATTGAGATTTCCTCGCCCATCCTGCCAGCCATTGGCCATGTTCAAATGTGCTGGCCAGTGAGAGGAGATTTGCTTCGAGCTGCCTGGGCTGTTACATCGTCAGTGACTGAACAGGAAACTTGCAAACCCCCATTCCCAATGAAAAGGTCAACTTGTTTTGGTCATCGAACTTGTGAGCTTTGTGGTGGCTGTACAATGGTCGGTTCGCACAAGCGACAGAGCCAACAGCATTATGCACTTCAGTGACTCAATGTGGGGGGTGGGAGGTTATTATCGAAGAACTGGTATTTTGCCTTGAGGTATGGAATTGGTTTTTCTGACTGACTGAACGGTCTTTCCCAATTGAGCTGCGAAGCAGAAGGGAAATGCAAACTGCCGACCTCGTGACTCCTTTCTGAGGGTGGCCTGATTGTGTGACGAGCCTCTAGATGCTCTCAATGGACCATTGGGAGGTTTGTTCTCCACTTCCTCAGGGAGTCTAGGAAAGAGGCTCCCTTTTAACTCAATTCTAGATTGCTCTAAATCCCAAATTGCCCCCCCCACCCCAAGCGCTTACGACCAACAGGTTAAAACCCCTTGAAGGTACCGAGGGAATTGAAAGACAACATTTAATTGAGCCCCAAATTGCTGCGATCAGAACACACACACTAATAAATATTCTGCAGGGATATGCCAAGCATGGGCCCTCAGTGTAACATTGCTAGGCTTCACTGGACCATCTACATAGCTCATCAGAGGAACTATAACGAGTAATGTTTCTGCCAGTTGAAACTGCTTTTCTTTGCTTGGATACTGAACCTGTAATGTACTGTTCTGATAAAGCACTGTATACTCTGTAATGTATTTAAATATTATATATATATATAAAATGAGAATCAAATGATCACTATTTCTGCAAATATAAATCTGCCAAACTACTGTTTAGCATTTGATAAATTTTCTAACACTGTTTGAACCCTTTGTTTATATTATTTCCCAGTTGAAGTGGACAAGGGATTTGATATTACTGACCAGTGTGGTGAAGAGTGAGTGATGAGATTCTACTCCATGGCACTGGCTCAATGCTGTGCTGATCATATCTGTGTTGTGGTGGGATTTTGCAATTGATTATTTGAGGTGACGTTATCCAGACTTAGTGTAATAATAATCTTTATTGCCACAAGTAGGCTTACATTAACAATACAGTGAAGTTACTGTGAAAATCCCCACACTCCGGTGCCTGTTCGGTGCACAGTGAATTCAGAATGTCCAATTCACCTAACAGCACGTTTTTTCGGGACTTCATGCAATTTACAGTACACAAGGAGGCCATTCTGCCCATCTAGTATGCACCGGCCCTTGGAAAGAGCACACTACGTAAGCCCATGCCTCCATCCTATCCCCATAACCCAGTAACCCCACCCAACCTTTTGGACACTCAGGGCAATTTAGCATGGCCAATCCACCTAACCTGCACATCTTTGGACTGGGAGCAAACTGGAGCACCCGGAGGAAACACACGCAGACATTGGGAGAATGTGAAGACTCCACTCTTTACCTTGCTCTTTACGATCTGGAAGGTTTGAAAACATGACCAAAGATCCAGTCGTGGTGGAGTTTGTGATTGTGTTGAGTCCTTGAAGAATAGCCTTACAATTTGTGCTTCACTGATCAAAAGTGAATCCAGCCCCAGGTCACTGTCCGTGTGGAGTTTGAACATTTTCCCTGTGTCTGCGTGGGTCTCATCCTCACAACCCAAAGATATGCAGGGTAGTTGGATTGGCCATACTAAATTGCCCCTTAATTGGGGGGGGGGGGGGGGGGGGGGGGGGGGGGAATTGGCTACTCTAAATTAATTTATTTTTTAAAAAGCAGTGAATCCAGGAAAACGTCTGCACACAGAATAGACTGGAACCTGGGGTACATTTACTGGTGTAACTTTAATGAAGTGCTTAAATGGGAGATGGATAGTTGGTAAGTGAGCCTTGAGGGACATGGACAAATGGCAGGGTATTGTGATTTCTCGAATGGCGCTGGTCTTCCTAAGGAAGGGGGTGGAGCAGGTGAATAAGGTGATGAGCTAGCATACTTCCCTCAACTAGTGCCACCAAACTGGGCAGCACGGTAGCATTGTGGATAGCACAATGGCTTCACAGTTCCAGGGTCCCAGGTTCGATTCCAGCTTGGGGCACTCTGTGGAGTCTGCACATCCTCCCTGTGTGTGCGTGGGTTTCCTCCGGGTGCTCTGGTTTCCTCCCACAGTCCAAAGATGTGCAGGTTAGGTGGATTGGCCATGATAAATTGCCCTTGGTGTCCAAAATTGCCCTTAGTGTCCAAAATTGCTCTTAGTGTTGGGTGGGGTTACTGGGCTATTGGGATAGGGGAAGGTGTTGACCGTGGCTCTTTCCAAGAGCCGGTGCAGGCTCGATGGGCTGAATGGCCTCCTTCTGCACTGTAAATTCTATGAAACTGATTTAACTGGTTGAGGAAGACCTGCTGCTGTTGGTATGTCGCACTCTGCTCACACCATCCTTCTGTAACTACTGTTGCTCAACTGCAACGTTTGCTGTCCAACTGTGTTTTAGCTAACCCCTCTTCATTTGCTCTCCCAGATATCTCTCGCTCTTCAGCTCTAATCAAATGGCTGAAATATTGACTTTTGTTCCTGAATGCCACTTTTTAAGAGTTCTTTCTGCTCGGACGATGTCAAACGCCTCTTCATTTGCCCTCTGGTCTCTACGTGTAATTTGAAACATGCCCTGGCATTCACATTTCAGTTCAATCTGATCACAGCCTGGAACAACCCGAGCACACTAAGCTGGAGCAGACAGTGTTAGTACAGCCCGGTTCCTGATAGTTTGGAGCAAGTCGCAATTTACTTGAAAGCAATTGTGGCAGCTGACAGACTAGGTTTCCCAGGCTCGAATTACTGGCCACCATAAGGATGCTTCCAATGACATGAATGAATCCCTTGTAGATGTTGAGTAATTGCAGTCGTTGGGGAAAACTTTGAGAATGGAAGGGCCCTTCTCTCTGCCACACATTGGTCCATTTCTCAATCATTCCATTCGCAACACCCATTTATCATAGAATCCCTACTGTGCAGAAGGAGATGTTTCTGCCCATTGAGACTGCACGGATCCTCAATGCCGTGCACTACCTAGGTACACCCTTCCACCCTATCCCTGTAAAACCACCTAACCTTTGAAACGCTGTTGGGAAATTTAACATGGCTAACCCACCTAACCACATCTTTGGACTGTGGAGGAATCCCACGCAGACACTGGGAGAACGTGCAGACTCCACACAGTCACCCAAAGCTGGAATTGAACCTGGGTCCCTTGAACTGAGAGGCAGCAGTGCTAACCACTGTAATATCTATTGTTACAAGTAGGCTTACATTCACACTGCAATGAAGTTACTGTGAAAAGCCCCTAGTTGCCACATTCCGGTACCTGTTCGGGTACACAGAGGGAGAATTCAGAATGCCCAATTCACCTAACAGCACGTCTTTCAGGACTTGTGAGAGGAAACCGGAGCACCCGGAGGAAACCCACGCAGACACAGTGAGAACGTGCAGACTCTGTACAGACAATGACCCAAGCCAGGAATCGAACCCGGGACCCTGGTGATGTGAAGCAACAGTGCTAACCACTATGCTACCGTGTTGCCCATAATCTCCTTTTTCAGTTTAGTGTACTACATTCACTCTTCACAAAGTCATGTGCTCCCAATTGTGGAGATCAAATGCTGATTAGCTAACAAGAGATTCTGGATGCTTGTCATTTAATTTGCTGCTTCACTTGATCTTGACCTGTGCTGCTGCAGGGAAGCAGTACTGTTGTCTGAGACAACCACCGCAGGCAGGCCGTGAATGGGAAAAGTTTGTCATAGCTTGGCTGGACATCTAGCCACTGCAAGTGGGTGTCGGTGATGACCAAAAACATTGTACCCAAAAAGGGACCCACAAAGTCTCTGTGGAGTCTCATCCACAGATGCCCTGGTCTCTCCCATAGGTGCAAACTTACTGGAGGTGAAAGGTTGTGTTAAGACTTACTGTGGTCACATCGATTGACTGTACTTTCAATGACCTTATCGACCCCTGACCACAATACGTAAATCCTGGCCAGTTCCTTCATTTCAGATTGCCTTGGGTGACCACTGTGCTATTCCTGAAGATGGGCCTGCCGCACTGGGATATGGGGTGGGGTGGGGGGGGGGGGGGGGGGGGGGGAATTATCTCTCAACCCCACAGGAGGACCCCATCCTCAAGTGGTTTCATCCCTACGTTGCATATACAACCTCATCTGTTCCAACCTCCCAAAATGTCAGCCTGTAAGAACCGTCCTCTTGACAACGCAAGGTCTCTGTTGGTCCACGCTTTAACGTAGCCAGGTGAAATAGGTACAGTGTCAAGAACATTTGGAGCCAGGATGATCTCCTGGGGAGTGGGAGATTCGGAAATTGAAGTCTGCTCAAAGCATCTTCATTTGATACTTGTTCCTGGCCGTGGCTGAAAGGTATGCGAACATGCAGCCAAGAGCTGCTCATCTTTGCACACAATGTTATGGGCCAGGGTTTAGAAACTCCAAAGTGTATTATGAAGTCCACCTGACCTACAACCTTTATGTTGAATTTGGTTAGGATGAGCACAAGACCCTTCGCTGCAGGTGTGAATCATCAGTCTTCCTCCACAAACTTCATTCAGGAACTTAGTTAACATTTAAATAAGCACACAGCAAGTTAACATTTATATAAGCACACATCAAGATTTTTTATCAATTACAAACATATAGACACCACCCAGTTACAGTGATCATGTACAACACATAATAAATCCCCCCTTAACTGTTCCAATTCAAAAATCAAAATCCCATACACCAAAAACCCCTTTTCAAGGGCGTGATCCAGCACTCTGCCTTCTCACTTGAACAAGTCTGGCTTTCCCTGAGATTCTAGCCCCATCTCACCGGCAGGTTTAAACCGTTCCGGAAAGCAAACTATATCTTTAACGTTACCAAAACAGGTAGCTATAATCAATGTTTTTTGACGATATGGAGATGCCGGCATTGGACTGGGGTGGGCACAGTAAGAAATCTTAACAACACCAGGTTGAAGTCCAACAGGTTTGTTTTGAATCACTAGCTTTCGGAGCACTGCTCCTTCCTCAGGTGAATGAAGAAGTGGGTTCCACAAACCTATATATAGACAAAGTCAAAGATGCAAGGCGATACTTTAAATGTGAGTCTTTGCAGGTAATTAAGTCTTTGCAGGACCAGACGGTGCGACTGGAGAGAGGGATAATCGCAGGTCATAGAGGTGTGAATTGTCTCAAGCCAGGACAGTTGGTAGGATTTTGCAAGCCCAGGCCAGATGGTGGGGGTGAATGTAATACTGGAACAGATATTTAAAATGAAAACAGAGGGGCCAAAACACTTATTTTCTCTGTAGTCCACAGCAGTCAAAAATGAAAGCAAAAACAGCTCACAGCCACAGCCCAGCTCCACCTATACAATGACATCACTGAAGCCATGTGATAAGACAAAAATCTTTCTTAAAGGGGCACTCCCATGGCAACAGGCTGAAGCTATTGGGACAGGCTTATCTTCACAAAAAATGCCAAGTAATGGTCTGAGATGGTAAAACATAAATGCATTGATGAAATTTTATTATGACATAAATGACAACTAGACTTTCTTTGTCGATCTGGGAATATTTGCTTTTGGCATCTGACAGCGTTCGCATTGCCCAGGACCACAAGAAACTTCAGAGAGTCGTGAATACCGCCCAGTCCATCACACGAACCTGCCTCCCATCCATTGATTCCATCTACACTTCCCACTGCCTGGGGAAAGCGGGCAGCATAATCAAAGACCCCTCCCACCCGGCTTACTCACTCTTCCAACTTCTTCCATCGGGCAGGAGATGCAGAAGTCTGAGAACACGCACGAACAGACTCAAAAACAGCTTCTTCCCCACTGCTAGCAGACTCCTAGACGACCCTCTTATGGACTGACCTCGTTAACACTACACCCCTGTATGCTTCATCCGATGCCGGTGCTTATGTAGTTACATTGTATATCTTGTGTTGTCCTATTATGTATTTTCTTTTATTTCCTTATCTTCCCATGTACTTAATGATCTGTTGAGCTGCTCACAGAAAAATACTTTTCACTGTCCCTCGGTACACGTGACAATAAACAAACCCAATCCAATATGGGGAGAAAGCGGGATTAGGCTATTGAGTTGGATGATCAGTCATGATCATAATAAATGGTGGAACGGACTTGAAGGGCTGAATGGCCTCGTCCTGCTCCTATTTTTTCTATGTTTCTATAAATCCCCCCCCCCCCCCACAATCCGCAGAAAAATACAAAAACAACCTACCCCCAATAATAATAACTAGCCACCCCCCTCCTTCCCCCCTTTCTAACAACTGATGATGACTAACTCTTTAAAATAGGAAATGAAAAGCTGCCACCTCAGGTAGAACGTCTCCACCGACTCCCTAAAGATGGACTTGAACTTTTCCAGATATAAAAATTCCATAAGGTCACGCCCCCAGGCCGAGGCACTGGGCAGTCCGGAAGATCTCCATCCCAGCCAAACTCGCCTTTGGGTGAATAACGAGGCAAAGGCGAGAACATATACCTTCACCCCGGTCTGCAACCCCGGTGAATCTGGGCAGAGATCTACCATCCGGATCTAGTGGCACCAAAATACTCTGAAAATAGCCACCAAAGAACAAGGCTCCAGATCAGTGTCAGGAATCGCTGACATGGTGCTGTAGGAGGAGACCCAAAAGCTTACCTCCTTGGACATGACCAGAACACGTGGGTGTGGTTAGCAGGTGATGGAACCATCAATTCACCAGACACGTGTTTCCGATATGAATATAGGCTTTAATCGACTTACTACAGAGCCAGCCTGTTACCCGTTGATGAACTCTCAGTGAACTGCAGGCTGACTCTGGACAAGGGTATTTATACAGCAGCACAAGGGGGAGGAGTCGTGGGCGGAGCCAAGGGTGGAGCCCTGTACAATCTCCTGAGCATTCCCAGAGCTACTCCCCCTAGTGGTCGGATAACGCTACTGCGCTTACAAAGACATAGTGTGAATTATCATATTACATTCACCACATTCACCCCCTGCAAAAAAAATCAAATCCGGCGGGGGTGGTCGTCTACAACGTCAGTCTGTCCAGTGGTTGAATTGTCCGCTGTGATCTGCGGAGCACCGGGGTTGCAGCCTCTTGCGGTGGCTGGATGGGTGTTGTGTGCTGGGGTACAATGGCGGACTCCAGGGAGGGTTGTATCCGAGCTTCATACTCTCCTGGTTCGACCGGGGACTGGGGGCGCTGGGGGCTGGCCGGCGCGGGTGCACGGAACTGGGGGAGCGAGCTCGCGGCCTCAGGAGCGTGAGGGGGCGGCAGCATGGGGTGTAGGCTGAGAGGTCCTTCTGTGGGGGTAGATGGGGGCTGGATCCGGCGGGTGCCAGATCCCGGAGGGATACCATGTCCTGACGGCCGTCAGGGAACTCGACGAATGCGTACTGGGAGTTGGAGTGGAGCAGGCGCACCTTTTCAACAAGGGGGTCGGTTTTGTGCGCCCTGACGTGTTTCCTCAGGAGTACGGGGCCCGTTGTCCTCAGCCATGCCGGAAGTGAGACCCCCTTGGTAGTGCCCCTGGAAAAAATGAAGAGCCTCTCGTGAGGGGTCTGATTGGTCGCCGTGCACAAAAGGGACCTAATAGCGTGGAGCGCGTCTGGGAGGACTTCCTGCCACTGGGAGACTTGGAGCTTTCTAGACCGGAAGGTCAGTAGGACGGTCTTCCAGACCGTTGCATTCTCCCTCTCCACCTGCCCGTTCCCCCTGGGGTTGTAGCTGATAGTCCTGCTCGAGGCAATGCCCTTGTCGAGCAGGTACTGACGCAGATCGTCGCTCATGAAGGACGAACCCCGGTCGCTGTGTACGTAGCTGGGGAAACCAAACAGGGTGAAGATGCTATGCGGGGCCCTAATGACTGTGTGGGAGGTCATGTCGGGGCACGGGATAGCGAATGGGAAACGGGAGAACTCGTCTACGACGTTTAAAAAGTAAACGTTCTTGTTAGTTGAGGGGAGTGGCCCTTTGAAATCAATCGCGAGGCGTTCAAAGGGCCTAGAAGCCTTGACCAGGTGGGCCCTGTCTGGTCTATAGAAGTGTGGTTTGCACTCCGCACAGATCGGGCAGTCCCTGGTGACCGCTTTTACCTCCTCGTTGGAGAAAGGCAGGTTTCGGGCTCTGATGTAGTGGGCGAGCCGGGTGACCCAAGGGTGGCAGAGGTCATTGTGGATGACTTTCAATCGGTCAATCTGCGCGCTGGCGCATGTCCCGCGGGATAGGGCATCCGGAGACTCGTTGAGCTTCCCGGGTCGATACTTAATGTCGTAATTGTAGGTGGAGATTTGGAACCTCCACCTCAGAATTTTGTCATTTTTTATTTTGCCGCTTTGCGAGTTGTCGAACATGAAGGCAACCGATCTTTGGTCGGTGATGAGGGTGAACCTCCTACCTGTGAGGTAGTGCCCCCAGTGACGGATAGCCTCCACAATGGCTTGTGCTTCTTTCTCGACTGAGGAGTGTCGGAGTTCTGAAGTGGAGAAAGTACGGGAGAAAAATGCAACGGGTCTCCCTGCCTGATTTAACGTGGCTGCAAGAGCTACCTCTGAGGCGTCGCTCTCTACCTGAAATGGAGTGGATTCATCCACCGCCCGCATGGCCGCTTTGGCGATGTCCTCCTTGATGCCGTCGAAGGCCTGGCGTGCCTCGTCCGCATATTGAGGGACTCACTGGGCGTAGTAGGAGAAGAAACCCAAGCACCGTTTGAGGGCCTTGGGGCAATGGGGGAGGGGGAGTTCTAAGAGGGGGCGCATGCGGACCGGGTCTGGGCCCAGGACTCCGTTTTCCACGACATAGCCGAGGATGGCCAGTCTGTTTGTGCGGAAAACGCATTTCTCCTTGTTATATGTGAGATTCAGTTTCTGTGCCGTCTGGAGAAAACGGTGGAGGTTGGCGTCGTGGTCCGGCTGGTCATAGCCGCAGATGGTGACATTGTCCAAGTACGGAAACGTGGCCCGCAGCCCGTACTGGTCCACCATTCGGTCCATTGCTCGTTGGAACACCGAGACCCCATTAGTGACGCCGAAGGGGACCCGGAGGAAATGGAAGAGGCGGCCATTGGCTTTGAACGCCGTGTAGTGGCCGTCCTCCGGGCGGATTGGGAGCTGGTGGTATGCAGACTTCAGATCCACCGTGGAAAAGAGCCGGCAATCTGATTTACCATATCTGCAATCCTGGGGAGGGGATACACGTCGAGGAGCGTAAATCTATTTATAGTCTGACTGTAGTCGACAACCATACGGAATTTTTCCCCGGTCTTAACGACCACCACCTGAGCTCTCCAGGGACTGTTACTGGCCTCTATAATCCCCTCACTTAGTAGCCTTCGGACCTCTGCTCTGATAAATACCCTATCCTGTAGGCTATACTGCCTGCTACGAGTGGCTACAGGTTTACAGTCCTTAGTGAGATTGGCGAAGAGAGATGGGGGGGAATTCGCAGCGTAGCGAGGCTGCAGATAGTGAGTGGGGGCAGGGGCCCGCCGAAGCTGAGGGTGAGGCTCTTGAGGTTGCATTGGAAGTCTAGGCGTAATAAGAGTGGCACGCAGAGTTCGGGCAAAACGTAGAGTTTTAATTTTGAGTAGCTAGCGCCTCGGATTGTGAGTGTCGCGGCGGTGCGCCCCTGGATCTGGACCGAATGGGAGCCTGAAGTGAGCGAGATAGTTTGCCGCACGGGGAAAACGGGGAGCGAACAGCGTCTTACCAGGTCTGGATGTATGAAGCTCTCAGTGCTCCCGGAGTCGAAGAGGCATGGCGTTTTGTACCCGTTGATTTGAACCTCTGCCATCGAATTTCACAGATGCTTTGGGCGTGATTGGTCCAGGGTGACTGCGCTGAGTTGCGGGTAGTCGGTGGCTCGATCAGCTGTGCTGGAGTGGCCCCGTGATGACTGCCCTCTGAGTTCATAGTCGTATTCTTCCGATGAGTTGTCCGAGCGCGGAGATGCAGGTCGGGCCCGTGGATCGCACGTGGCGGGCAGCGAGGAAGATGGCGTCCAAGATGGCGGCCCCCATGAGTCGCACGTGGCCGGCTGCGTGGTGGAGGTTTGCCAAGATGGCGGCCCCCATGGATCGCACGTGGCTGGAGGGGGCGGAGTCGGGGCATAGGCCGCAGCGTTTCGGGCCCCGCGGGCCTGCGGGTGAGGGGAGAGATTACTTTGTGCCGCTGGGGAGTTGGAAGCTGGGGCCCTTTTAGCGAGGCACACTCTAGCGTAATGGCATTTCCGCCCGCAGTTGCTGCAGGTCGCGTTGCGGGCCGGGCAGTGCTGCCGCGGGTGCTGGTTCTGGCCGCAGAAATGGCAGGCTGGAGCAGCATAGTGGCTGGCTGGGGCAGCATGGTGGCTGGAGCAGCATGGTGGCTGGCTGGGGCAGCATAGTGGCTGGCTGGAGCAGCATAGTGACTGGCTGGAGCAGTATAGTGGCTGACTGGGGCAGCATGGTGGCTGGTTGGAGCAGCATAGTGACTGGCTGGAGCAGTATAGTGGCTGGCTGGGGCAGCATGGTGCTGGCTGGAGCAGCATAGTGGCTGGCTGGGGCAGCATGGTGGCTGGGCGGCCGCGTAGCACAGGCCTGGGGGAGTCGCTGGTCGGGGGCCCATGATTGGGTCGCGGAGTCCGCGGGGAATGAGTTAAGGCTGCGGAAGGAGACCTCCATCGTGGTAGCAGCTTCCACAGTCGTTTCTAAGTCTTGGGCCCCCTTTTCCAGCATCGTTGGCGCACATAGTTAGACCTGAGGCCCGCTACAAAAACATCGCGTACAGCAAGTTCCCTGTGTTCAGCCGCAGTAACCGCTTGATAATTACAGTCATTGGACAAATTATTGAGTTCCCTTAGAAAATCGGCGAGTGATTCTGTAGGCCGCTGGCGGCGAGTCGTGAACACATGGCGTGCGTAAACTTCGTTAATGGGCCTTACATACATCTTATCGAGTATCGCTAGCGCTGAAGTATATGAACCGGCCGAGTTTAGTTGTGTAGAGATTCTGTGGCTCACCCTCGCGTGCAGTAGACTCAACTTCTGTTCCTCTGTCGTTTCGGCTGTGCTCGCTTCTGCCAGGTAGGCCTTGAAGCACCGCAGCCAGTGGGAGAAGATTTCTTTAGCCTCTGCATCCTGCGGGTCGAGTTCCAGGCGTCCAGGCTTGAGGGCTGATTCCATGATCGATCTTGCTGTTCTTAAGTCGATTAAATTGATGGAACCATCAATTCACCAGACACATGTTTCCGATATGAATATAGGCTTTAATCGACTTACTACAGAGCCAGCCTGTTACCTGTTGATGAACTCTCAGTGAACTGCAGGCTGACTCTAGACAAGGGTATTTATACAGCAGCACGAGGGGGAGAAGTCATGGGCGGAGCCAAGGGTGGAGCCCTGTACAAGCTCCTGAGCATTCCCAGAGCTACTCCCCCTAGTGGTCGGATAATGCTACTGCGGTTACAAAGACAGTGTGAATTATCATATTACATTCACCACAGCAGGTCCATGAGAACGCTGCTCACACCTGTCCTCCACTCCAATGAAGAACCCAATCACCCTAACCTTAGTAAGAAGTCTTACAACACCAGGTTAAAATCCAACAGGTTTGTTTCAAATCACTAGCTTTCGGAGCACTGCTCCTTCCACAGGTGAATCACCCGAGGAAGGAGCTGTGCTCTAAAAGCTCGTGTTTGAAACAAACCTGTTGGACTTTAACCTGGTGTTGTAAGACTTCTTACTGTGCTCACCCCAGTCCAACGCCGGCATCTCTACATCGTCCTAGCCTTAGTAGGGGAGCCCTATAGAACATAGAACATAGAACAGTACAGCACAGAACAGGCCCTTCGGCCCTCGATGTTGTGCCGAACAATGATCACCCTACTTAAACCCACGTAACCCGTATACCCATAACCCAACAATTAACCTTACACTACGGGCAATTTAGCATGGCCAATCCACCTAACCCGCACATCTTTGGAATGTGGGAGGAAACCGGAGCACCCGGAGGAAACCCACGCACACACGGGGAGGACGTGCAGACTCCACACAGACAGTGACCCAGCCGGGAATCGAACCTGGGACCCTGGAGCTGTGAAGCATTGATGCTAACCACCATGCTACCGTGAGGCCCCTTGAGCTGTACCACCTTGAGCTGAATCAGGCTGAGCCACACACAGGAGGAAGTGGAGTTCACCCTTATGCAGTGCCTCACACTACACGTCCTCATCCAAAATAGATCCCAGCTCCCACTCCCACTTCGCTCTCACCCGGTCCAGCGAGTAAAGTTCCATTGATATGATCTGCCCGCAAATATTTGAAATGCACCCCCTCTCCCAGACCCCTCGGGCAATAGGATTCTCTGCAGCAGGGAGGGTTGTGATGCTAAGGGGAATGTAGGACGAGCCTAAATCGCCGAACTGGAAGTAGCGGAACAAGCTGACATTTGAGATTTTGCCGTAAGCTCCTCCAAACTGGCGCACCGTCCCTCCATGAACAGATCCCCAAAATACTCCAGACCCTTTCCTTCCCAAGTCTTAAACGTTGCATCGAAACCCGACGGCACAAACAAATGGCTGCCGCAGATAGGAGCCAACAATGACGCATCGTGGGAACGAAGGACTTAGCAAGGAAAACAGGGAGACATTGAAACAGAAATAAAAACCTTGGGAGAATGTTCACCTTAACAGTCTGGACTCCGCCCACCAAGGACATGGGAACATTTTCCCACTTCTGTAAATCGAACCTCACTCTCCTCACCCAGACTTGTATCGGTTAACCGATGAAGCATTGGGCCAATCATGGGCCACTTGGATACCCAGATACTGGAGGCTTCCTCAGGCAAGACGGAAACCCGCAGATTTGTTCCTCTCCCCCGGGGATTAATCGGAAAATATTCACTCTTCTCCAGGTTCAATTTAAACCCCCAAATGGAGCCAAAGCTCCTCAGTAGCTTCATTATTTGGCCCATAGCGGAAACTTGAATCCGTAACAAAATTATGAGAGGTATGGACAGGGTGGATAGCAACATGCTTTTCCCAAGAGTGGGGGTGTCAGTTACAAGGGGTCACGATTTCAAGGTGAGAGGGGGAAAGTTTAAGGGAGATATAGAACATAGAACAGTACAGCACAGAACAGGCCCTTCGGCCCTCAATGTTGTGCCGAGCCATGATCACCCTACTCAAACCCACGTATCCACACTATACCCGTAACCCAACAACCCCCCCTTAACCTTACTTTTATTAGGACACTACGGGCAATTTAGCATGGCCAATCCACCTAACCCGCACATCTTTGGACTGTGGGAGGAAACCGGAGCACCCGGAGGAAACCCACGCACACAGGGGGAGGACGTGCAGACTCCTCACAGACAGTGACCCAGCCGGGAATCGAACCTGGGACCCTGGAGCTGTGAAGCATTTATGCTAACCACTATGCTACCCTGCTGCCCCTTGCTACCCTGCTGCCCCACGCCAAGATGTGCGTGGAAAGTTTTTTACGCAGAGGGTGGTGGGTGCCTGGAACGCTTTGCCAGCGGAGGTGGTAGAGGCGGGCACGATAGCATCATTTAAGAGGCATCTAGACAGGTATATGAATGGGCGGGAACAGAGGGAAGTAGATCCTTGGAAAATAGGAGACAGGGTTAGATAAAGGATCTGGATTGGCGCAGGCTGGGAGGGCCGAAGGGCCTGTTCCTGTGCTGTAATTTTCCTTGTTCTTTGTTGTAACAGACAAGAACAGGCCATCAGCATACACCCCCCCCCCCCCCGCCTTATCCCCTAAATTCACCTGAAGACCTCAGCGTTAGCGCAAACAGGAGTTGCGACAATGAGCACGGCTGCCTCCTACCCCAGTGAATAGAAAATAACCCAAACCCGTTGTGTTAATTTGTACAAGTTCCATCGGGTCTCTGTACAATAGCCAAACCCAGGAAATGAACTTCTGCCCAAATCCAAATCTTTGAAGCATCTCAAAAAGATGCTGGCACGTAGGTTAGCCCTGCTGCCTCACGGCGTCGAGATCCCAGGTTCAATCCTGGCCCCAGGTCACTGTCCGTGTGGAGTGATGCACTATCAAGTACGATTAGACGAGAGTAGAGAGTAATCGAGGCTTTATTACGCAGAGATGTGGAGCCTCCTGCAGCTGCTGCTGAAATGGCTGCAGCTCGGAGAGCCCACACATTTATACTCCGCCTACTGGGCGGAGCCATCAGGCAGGGATCTATGTACCTGGAGTACAGGAGCCTTACCGTATTACTTCTCAAATACGTAATATATACAAACAGTGGTGACTACCACATGGAGTTTGCACATTCTCCCCGTGTCTGTGTGGGTTTCGCCCCCACAACCCAAAGATGTGCAGGGTAGGTGGATTGGCCACGCTAAATTGCCCCTTAATTGGAAAAAATGAATTGGGTACTCTAAATTTATTTTAAAACAAAGATGCTCGCACTCCACCCTGTCGAAAGCTTTCTCAGCATCCACAGATATAATAACCTCTGGTTTGGGGGCTGGAGAGGGGAAGAGGACAACATTTTGCACCCGCTGTATATTAGCCAACAGCTGCCGCCCCTCAACAAAATCTGTCTGGTCTCCTGCAACTACTCCTGGGACACAGGCCTCCAATCGCAGCGCCAGCACCTTGGCCAGAATTTGGTATCCACGTTGAATAGAGAGATGGGTCTCTGTGATCCACATTCCATGGGGTCCTTGTCCTTTTTTAAATTGACGGAGATAGAGGCTTGCAAAAGTGTATCAGACAATGAACCCCAAGCCAAAGGATTGCTGAACATGTCTACTATCAATGGCACCAACTGGCCCACAAACTTATAAAATTCAACGGGAAACCCATCCGGGCCTGGGGCCTTATCAGTTTGCACCAGCCCAATGCCATTCAGTACCTTCTCAGGGCTTAACGGGACCTCCAACTCCTCCCTTCTCTCCCTCTCCCATCTGGGAACTCCGACATGTCCGATCCACTCAGATCGAGAGAGAGATCCCTGTTAGAAACCTCAAACGGCGCATTGATTCCCTCGGGGCAGAAACCAACCTGCCGCCCCAGTCCCTAATCTGTACAACCTCCTGGGAAGCCGCCTGCTGCCTCAGCTGGTGAGCCAAAAGCCGGCCTGCCTTCTCCCCGTGCTCAGAAACCACACCCCCTCGAGCTCCGCAGCTGTCTCACTGCCTTCACTGTAGACATCAGACCAAACTCCATTTGCAGCTACTTCCTCGTTGCCAGGATGTTTAGGTATGTATCTACTTTAGTCGCCCTGTTTCCTGTCATAACTACCACAGATTCAGACTGTGTGGTCCGGCTTCAACACTGGGGCGCTGGCTGTGGAGTAATTACCCCCAGGTCCTCCAGACGCTTCAGCTCCATCTCCACATTCTGGTGTAGAGCAGAAGGCACCAGTCTGGCATGGTAACATGTTGGTGTGTGCTCCCGTCTTGGCCTAGATTCTTTACTTTTTCCCCTTTGATGCAGCATAACTCTGTCTGGAAGACCTTGTGGCATTTCCGTAGGAGCTCCTGGGAAACCTGTCAGTGATATATTTATAACCAATTCAATTTGATTTTCTTGAGCCAATCACATGCCATGAATCTTGGCCTCTTTCCCTCCACAACGATCAATGGTATGAAATGAATGAAAATCACTTATTGTCACGAGTAGGCTTCAATGAAGTTACTGTGAAAAGCCCCTAGTCGCCACATTCCGGCGCCTGTTTGGGGAGGCTGGTACGGGAACTGGGCTGGCTGGTGATACGGGTATGGCCGCCACCCCCAATATCTTCGGTGCCTCTCCAGTATCGGTGGCTAAGGTGGCTGAGGTACTGCCAAGATTGACAAGCTGGCAGCCCTCACACCAGCTGTTTAAACGTCTGCTCACCCACCTGGATCAACCTCCATTTGGAATGGGCGACCATTGATGATGAGGGGGATCTCAATGGGGGGGGGGGGGGGGGGGTGTTTTACTTAATCTCGGCATTTTAATATTCTATACTTCTGATGTATCTTCAGGGTCTTCCTCAACGGTATCGAACCTCTAAACTTTGTGACTGCCGGTCACTTTTCTTCTTTTCAGGTTCCGCTGCTCCCTCACCGGGAACCTCGAACGTCCGTCGCTTCCCACCACAACTGGCTCACCTTGGTCTGCAGGCTCTGCAATTCGAAAGCGGTTTGATCAGTACTCTCGGTCGCTTGAGCCAACTCAATCTCCTTGTCTGAGGATATCTTGGTTTCTGCCAGCAACCTCTCCTGAATATTTAAGTCGTTGACCCCACGGACCAGCCGGTCACGCAGCGTGTCACTGAGCGAAGCACCAAATTCAGAATGTTCCAACATTTGTCAAAGTCTGACTGCAAAAGCAGATAGCGTTTCAGCGGGACCTCTGATGGCTTTAGGGAACTTGTATCTCTGCATAACGATGGAGGGTAGAGGTTATAGTGGCCCCTCACTAACAGCACTAATTGATCAAAGGACTTTGAATCTGGAGCCGCTGAAGATGTTAAGCTTCACACGAGGTTGTATGTTTGTGGGCAGCAAACAGTCAGCAATATAACTTATTGTTTCTCTTCTGCCGTAATTGGGCCCACAATTGTTCACAATTTACATAGATGATTTGGAGTTGGGGACCAAGGGCAATGTGTCCAAGTTTTCAGATGACACTAAGATGAGTGGTAAAGTGAAAAGTGCAGAGCATACTGGAAGTCTGCAGAGGGATTTGGATAGGTTAAGTGAATGGGCTAGGGTCTGGCAGATGGAATACAATGTTGACAAATGTGAGGTTATCCATTTTGGTAGGAATAACAGCAAACGGGATTATTATTTAAATGATAAAATATTAAAGTATGCCGCTGTGCAGAGAGACCTGGGTGTGCTAGTGCATGAGTCGCAAAAAGTTGGTTTACACGTGCAACAGGTGATTAAGAAGGCAAATGGAATTTTGTCCTTCATTGCTAGAGGGATGGAGTTTAAGACTAGGGAGGTTATGTTGCAATTGTATACGGTGTTAGTGAGGCCACACCTGGAGTATTGTGTTCAGTTTTGGTCTCCTTACTTGAGAAAGGACATACTGGCACTGGAGGGTGTGCAGAGGACATTCACTAGGTTAATCTCAGCGCTGAAGGGGTTGGATTACGAGGAGAGGTTGAGTAGACTGGGACTGTACTCGTTGGAATTTAGAAGGATGAGGGGGGATCTTATAGAAACATTTAAAATTATGAAGGGAATAGATAGGATAGATGCGGGCAGGTTGTTTCCACTGGCGGGTGACAGCAGAACTAGGGGGCATAGCCTCAAAATAAGGGGAAGTGGATTTAGGACTGAGTTTAGGAGGAACTTCTTCACCCAAAGGGTTGTGAATCTATGGAATTCCTTGCCCAGTGAAGCAGTTGAGGCTCCTTCATTAAATGTATTTAAGGTAAAGATAGATAGTTTTTTGAAGAATAAAGGGATTAAGGGTTATGGTGTTCGGGCCGGAAAGTGGAGCTAAGTCCACAAAAGATCAGCCATGATCTCATTGAATGGCGGAGCAGGCTCGAGGGGCCAGATGGCCTACTCCTGCTCCTAGTTCTTATGTTCTTATGTAATGCCATTGGCAGTGAAAAAGTATCGAAGCCTTTCGGGATATTTGGCCTCACCTTTCCACCTCCCGATCACACGGAGCAACTTTTCTGAACAGTGGCATCACTAATCGACTGCAGACAATCTTTTACTTTTTAATTTTCCCAGACTCTCTCCGCCTGTTAGGGTCCTTCCCGCAGAGACCCTTATTTCCCATTCCTTTTACTTTGTCATCATTCTTTGGATCCGTGAATATTTAATGGGCATTTACCCTTAAGTCGAGCAGAGGAAGTGAGGAACCAAAGATTTTGCGTATTTTCTAAGAATGAATTTTAATTGTGTTGTGGCTCCGGCTCAGGTAGGGCTGGAATTGACTGTGCAAGAACCCAGGGGGTCATAACAACCCTCTCCACTCCCTCCAAATATTTAACGATTTCCCTCAACTGTCGTCAATGTTATATTGGGAGGCGATTGACGAGGCAGTTTTGAAGCATAAATGAAGTTTATTGAACTAAGGTAAACTATATACGCTGTTCAGAGCAGCTACTGCACAGATCCTGTTCCCACCACTCCCGGGCTACCTCTGACCAAGGCCCAAAGGCCAGAACCACACCAGAAGCTGACCTTTGCCCCGAGGCTCCGGGCCCAGCACGTAGCCCACAAAGTATCACCTTTAAAGAGGCAAAGCTCCCTCTCCCTCCTTCTCTCCCTCCCTCCCTCTCTCCCTCTTCTTCTCTCCCTCATTCCCTCTCCCCTCCACTCCTTTCCACTCTCCCTCCCTCCCTCCCCATCTCCCTCACTCTCCCTCACTCTCCCCCTCACTCTCCCCCTCACTCATTCCCTCTCCCTCTCTCGCCCTCTCTCTCCCTCCCTGTATCCCTCCCTCCCTCTTCCTCCCTCCCTCCTTCCCCCTCTCACTCCCTCTCACTCTCCCAATCTCCCTCCCTCCCTCCCCCTCTCACTCCCTCTCCCTCCACCCCTCTCTCCCTCTCCCTCCGTCACTCTTCCCTCTCCCTCATTCTCTCCCTCTCACTCCCTCTATGTCCCTATCCCCCTCCCATTCTCTCCCCTCTCCCTCCCTTTCCCCTCTACCTCTCTCCCCCTCTCCCTCTCCCTCCCACTCTCCCTCCCCTTCTTCTCCCCCTCCCCCTCACGTCCTCTCCCCTCTCCCTCCCTCCCCCCTCCCTCTCCCCCTCCCTCCTGCTCCCCCTCCCTCCTTCTACCTCTCTCTCCCTGACTCTCCCCCTGTCCCTCCCTCTCTCCCCCCACACTCCCCACCCCCACCCCCTCTCCCCCTTGATATGCCACAACACCTGATTGTCTATAAAATAAAACCTGCTGCACAATGGGGTGAATGCGATCACTATTCTCACCACTAGATGGTGCAGCTCCCCTTCTTTTCACAGTAACTTCATCGCCTCCGTGTGACAATAATGAAAATGAAAAGCGCTTATTGTCACGAGTAGGCTTCAATGAAGTTACTGTGAAAAGCCCCTAGTCGCCACATTCCGGCGCCTGTCCGGGGAGGCCGGTACGAGAATTGAACCGTGCTGCTGGCCTGCTTGGTCTGCTTTAAAAGCCAGCGATTTAGCCCAGTGAGCTAAACCAGCGCTTATTAAATTATTAAATAAGCGATTATCATTATTATTCCTTTCTGCTGCCAGAGTTCTTGCAGATCAGCTCTCTCCCCCAACACTGAATCTGGACACCCTTTGCAGATACCTACAGCGGAGGCCACTCTGCCCCTCAGGCCGGCCCTCTCAGATAGACCGAAGCTGTCCTCTTTTCCCAAAGGTAGAGGAGTCTAGAACTAGAGGGCAGAGGTTAAAGGTGAGAGGGGAGAGATAGAAAAGGGTCCGGAGGGGAAATTTCTTCACACACAGAGGGTGGTGAGCATCTGGAATGAGCTGCCAGAGGCAGTGGTAGAGTAGGGTACAATAATTTATTTTAAAAAGCAGTTAGACAGTTACATGGGCAGGGTGGGTACAGAGGGATATGGGCCAAATGCGGGCAAATGGGACTAGCTTAGTGATAGAAACTGGGCAGCATGGACCAGCTGGGCCGAAGGGCCTGTTTCCAGGCTGTCAACACCTCTGACTCTATGATTCTATAAAGAGTTGCATGGCCACTATTTTCAAGAAGAGCGTGGGAATTGCCCCCAGTGTGTTTCTCTGCCCCGTGAATAAAAAGAGATGATCTCCCTCTCAGGCTGGCGTAGTCTCACTGTGCACCAGTTTGCTGCTCGGGCTCCTAAATGACAAACAATGACAACATGTCATTCCCAGTGCAGCACCTTGAGACTCCCTATGGCCAGGAATGGCCGTATAGGAATGCCAGCCTTCAGGGCAGCACGGTGGCGCGGTGGGTTAGCACTGCTGCCTCACGGCGCCGAGGACCCGGGTTCGATCCCGGCCCTGGGTCACTGTCCGTGTGGAGTTTGCACATTCTCCCCGTGTCTGCGTGGGTTTCGCCCCCACAACCCAAAGGTGTGCAGGGTAGGTGGATTGGCCACGCTAAATTGCCCCTTAATTGGAAAAAATGTATTGGGCGCTCTAAATTTGAAAAAAAAGAAGGGATCATTGACTCCACCCTCGAACTTTGAGATTCTCCCCCAGTGGTCTGGACTCACCCCCCCTGACCCCCCCCCCCCCCCCCCCCCCCCCACAACCTCCCCGCCCCTGGTTAACTGTTTACCTCCTGCTTTTAGCAGTTTATTCGCAGAGTAGATTGACCTGGATGACCATCTCTCCTGTCCTGGGAAGTAAAAGGTTGGTTAATCCACAATGTGTCTCATGTTGAATTGAAGGGAATAACACAGCACTCCCGGAAAAGGCCGGGGCATTAATCTGAAGCTGCAGATATGGTCAGTCTGCATCTGGACAGATGTTCAGGTGGAGCCTGACCCTCGAATGTCGGTCTGTTTTGTTCCTGTTCACAAATGTCGAAGACCAGTTTATTTCCAACATTTCCTGTGTTTTTCCCTCTTTTCCCTCTGCCCCCCCCCCCCCCCCCCAGGGTGTTTTTTTGGGGGGAGGGGGGGTTTGTCTCTGAATATGTACCTGAATCGTGCCCCCTTCCTCACACACAGCACATGCTCACATATACAGGCATAAATCTTCAAGAAGACGAAAGGGTTAATGGAAAATGAAAGGGCTGAGTTCTGTGAAGCGAGCATTTAGTTTCACAGCCCAATGGAGAGCGGATTCACAGGAGGGGGAAAAGGAAAATAAAATTGGAATAAGGCCCGGATAATGAGTTTCTGATTTAACAGTTGGCGGAAGGCATGGTCTAGAATGGAAATTATCCATCGGGGTTTGAGCTAACTAACTAAACTGCCCCTCGAATGTGAGGTCACAGCTCCTGCTAATGTTTCCATTCCTCTCGCCACCTCTCTCTGCTTTTATTCTTGCGAACTATTGGAATCTCTCTGCGTCTCTGTCTCCCCATATCTGCTCTTTCTGTGTCCCAGTCTATCCCCAGCTGAATACATTGTTACACCTCTCTCTGTCACTTTCTCTTCATTCTGTCTTTTTCAGTCTCCCTATCTCTCTCTCTCTCTCTCCCTTTGTCTCTTTCCCCTGTTGGTTGCACTCTGTCATTATCTGGATGTTTTAATATTCGTGATCCTGTCACAGAGCTCATTTATATCAGGAGACTGCAGGTCGCAGTCAGTCGGCCGTTGAAATCTCACCTCCAAGCCTGCACCCCTTTCCCGTGGGTGAATGAATTGAACTGTTTCTTTTTTCATTTGAGGAAGGGCTGGCGGAGAGAGCCGTGAGACACAGAGCAATTGAGGCAAAGAGAGAGAGAGTCAGACAGAGCAGAAGACAGGAGCGAGAGAGGAAGGCACAGAAATAGACAGAGAAGCATTGAAGGGGAGAGAAGACAGGGACCCAGCTGGTTAGAGAGAAAAGTCCAGGCAGAATAGAGTCAAAGACAGAGTGAGGAATTCTGACATCAAATCAGCCACCATTTTAGACCACACATGGTTCTGTCAAAGTCATGGAGGAAGTGAGGCAGTCAATTTGTGCACAGCAAGATTCCACATACAGCAATGAGATACATAAGGGGCTGGTTTAGGACAGGGCTAAAGAGCTGGCTTTTAAAGCAGACCAAGGCAGGCCAGCAGCGTGGGCTCAATTCCCGTTCCAGCCCCCCCCCCCCCGAACAGGCGCCGGAATGTGGCGACTAGGGGCTTTTCACAGCAACTTCATTTGAAGCCTACTTGTGACAATAAGTGATTTTCATTTCATATCAGATAATCTCTTTAATTTGGTGATGTTCCTGGATGGGTCATTGGCTCGGAGATCAGAGAGAGACCCTTCCTCTTCTTTGAATGTTCTCTCTGCACTCGAGGGGACCGGCGAGACCATGGTTCCAACATCTAGGGCAGCACGGTAGCATGGTGGTTAGCATAAATGCTTCACAGCTCCAGGGTCCCAGGTTCGGTTCCCGGCTGGGTCACTGTCTGTGCGGAGTCTGCACGTCCTCCCCGTGTGTGCGTGGGTTTCCTCCGGTTTCCTCCCACAGTCCAAAGATGTGCGGGTTAGGTGGATTGGCCATGCTAAATTGCCCGTAGTGTCCTAAAAAGGGTAAGGTTAAGGGGGGGGGGGGGGGGGGGGGGGGGGTTGTTGGGTTACGGGTATAGGGTGGATACTTGGGGTTTGAGTAGGGTGATCATTGCTCGGCACAACATCGAGGGCCGAAGGGCCTGTTCTGTGCTGTACTGTTCTACTGTTCTATGTTCTATCTCACTGGAAAGATTGAGAGGAACAGAGGTCGCAACGAAGAGAAAAAGCTGAGAGAGAGAGAGACACACAAACTGGGTCCCGCTGTCTAGGGGTGGACACACAGTGGGGGAGAGGGCTGCAGATTAGCCAGTGAAAGACACTGTGGGGAAGGTAGAAGCTATCCTCCTACCCTTCCTGTTGACATCCTATATAAATGGGGTTTGGCTGTGGCTGATTGAGGACCCACTCCAATGCTGTGAATACTTGATCCAGGCCAACAGTCCCCATGCCAGTAGAGGGAGGGCTGCACTGTCTCTCAGCTGAGGTCCCTCCCATCTGCTCTCCCAGGGGCCCCATACCGGAGGAGAGAGAGGGGAGTTCTTCAACGGAGATCCGCTGGGCCCTCGTTCCTCAGGCAACATCACCAAAAAGCAGATTGTTGGCCAAGGCATTGGTGAGACTGCACCTGGAGTATTGGGCACAGTTTTGGTCCCCCTATGTGAGGAAAGATGTATTGGCATTGGGCGCAGTTCAGAGGTGGTTCATTAGATTGATTACAGGGATGAGGCGTTTGTGTATGAGGGGAGGTGGAGCAGTTTAGACCATTACCCTCTCGAGGTTAGAGGAATGAGGGGAGATCTAATTGAGGTATACAAGATGCTAAAAGGTTTGGATAAAGTAGACATGGAGCCGATGCTTCCTCGTGTGGGGCATTCTAAAATAAGAGGTCATAATCTTAGAATAAGAGGCAGCAAATCTAAAACAGATTTGAGGAGAATCTATTTCTCCCAAAGGGTTGTGAATCTGTGGGATTCGCTACCCCAGAGTGTGGAATATGCTGGGACAGTGAGTAAATTTAAGGAGGAGATGGACAGATTTTTAATTAGCAATGGGTTGAAGGGTTACGGAGAACGGGCAGGAAGGTGGAGTTGAGGCCAGGATGAGATCAGCCACGATCGTATTGAATGATGGAGCGGGCTCGAGGGGCTGAATGGCCTAGTTCTCATGATCTTATTATCACACTGCTGTCTGTGGGATCTTGCTGTGTATAAATTGGTGCCAAGTTTCCTACATTACAACAGTGACTCAGAAAATGTTCTTTGGGGCATACTGGGGCATGATGTAGAAGCAGAGATGAACAGGGTTTTGTTAACCAAGGGTATGAAGGGGTGTGGGGCAAAGGCAGGTCGATGGAGTTAGGTTACAAATCAATCACGATCCTGCTGAATGGTGGTGAAACTCCCTCAAGGGGCTGAATGGCCTCCTCCTGTTCCGACACAAGCAGAAGTTCTTGTTTTACAGCTGATACGATTTGGTCGGACGAACACGGAGAGACAGTATAAAACAAGAGGTAAAATTCTAAACGGAGCGCAGGACAGACCATGGAAGGTGGCAGGACAGGTGGAGAGAGCAGTTAATAAAGCAGAGACTATTCTGGGCTTTATTATTAATAATAATAATCCTACCAGACACGGGGAGAATGTGCAGACTCCGCACAGGCAGTGACCCAGGCCGGGAATCGAACCCGGGACTCTGGCGCTGTAAAGCAACTGTGTTAACCACTGTGCTACCGTGTCGCCCAAAGTGGCATAAAGTACAAGAGCGAGGAAGTTACCCTGAACTTATACAAGACACCAGCTAGACCTCAGCTGGAATATTGTGTACAGTTCTGGGCTCCACACTGTAGGAAGGAGGTGAACGCAATGGAGAGAGAGCGGAAGAGGATTATAGAATGGTCCCAGGGATGAGAAAGTTCAGTGATGAGGATAGATTGGAGAGATTGGGACTGTTCCCCTTGGAGAGAAGAAGGTTGAGAGAAGATTTGACAGAGATGTTCGAGACAGTGACGGGGCTGGATAGAGTAGACGGGGGGGGGGGGGGGGGGGGGGGGGGGGGGAGAAACTGTTCCCGCTTGTGAAAGGATCAAGAACGTGAGGCCACAGATTTAAAGCGATTTGCAAAATAAGCAGATGTGGCGTGAGAAAAAAATGTATTCACACAGCAAGTGGCTCAGGTCTGGAATGCACGGCCTGGAAGTTTGGTGGAGGCAGGTTCAATCGAGGTATTCAATACAGCGTTAGATGATTATTTGAATAGAAACAATGCACCGGGGTACGGGGGAACAGAATGAGTCATGATGCTCGTTTGGAGAGTCTGCACACAAATGATGGGCTGAATGGCCTCCTTCTGCCCGGTAACAATTCTGTGATTCTGTGAAAGTAACAGGGCTGTAAGGATTCCGCACCAATCTGCAGCCTTCCATTCTGGTCAGGGTACAGCAAGGTTACAATATCTGTAGCCAGGTCTGAATATCACTCACCAACTTCAGTGTGACTCACAGAATAAACCCTGACCACACAAGGCTGCAGGTTTTCGGTCCAGTGGGAGACAGTGCAGCCACACAGTAGGGGTAAATCGCAAAGACCCTCGCCTGGTGGGGTCGCTGTTGTCGACGTTAATCCACTTTGTGTTTAGATTTAGATTTAGAACAGTACAGCACAGGACAGGCCCTTCGGCCCTCGATGTTGTGCCGAGCAATGATCACCCTACTCAAACTCACATATCCACCCTATACCCGTAACCCAACTTGGTGGAGGAATCTTCCCCATCAAGGAGGAGCTTTGGGCAAATTGTGCTCGGTCAGGACAGTTGACAAATCAGCTTTGGCCAGCAGCTGCCTGCTGAGAAATACAGATCTGGGAAAGGACCCCGAGTGTGTGAGCACGGACTGGCTGGGTTAGCGAGCCAGGAATCCCCAGGTCCTGGGTTCCAGCCCGGCTCGGGGAACTTGAGGGGCTGGATTCGGCGCACGCCGACGCCGAAATCATGGCCGGCGCAGTGTCGGAGAATCCATTTTCCCGCACGGAATAGGGACGGGCGGCAGTTCCCCAATTCTGCGGGCCCCGAAAAGCGGCGTACCCGTACGAGGACCTACCTGGGCCATTGCCAGAGTCCCCTCTGCTATTCCTGCCCTCGACCGGCCAAAGTCCCGGCGGTGTGCAGCGAATGTGCTCCAGCCGGCCGGAATACTCGAGTGGCAGCTGCGGACTCTGTTTGCTTCCGCCCT
>NC_052161.1:6053213-6057999 GCF_902713615.1 Scyliorhinus canicula
CTCACACACAATCACAATCACACATACACACACACACACTCACAATCACACACACACTCTCACTCACACACACTCACACACACTCTCACACTCACTTTCTGACACACACACACTCTCACACTCACACATACATTCTCACACTCACACACACACTCACACTCACACATGCATTCTCACACACACACACACTCACTCTCTCACACACTCTCACAATCACACACACTCTTACACTCACACACTCTCTCACACACACACACTCACTCTCACAATCACACACACACTCTCACACTCACTCACTCTCTCTCACACACTCTCACACTTACACACACACACTATCACACACACACTCTCACACACACTCTCACACATACATTCTCACACACACACACACACACTTTCTCACACACACACACTCTCTCACATACTCTCACAATCACACACACTCTCACACACTCACAATCACACACACACTCACACACACACTCTCACAAGCACACGCACACTCTCACAATCACACACTCACACACTCTCACACACTCACTCTCTCACACACACACACTCTCACACTCTCTCACACTTACACACACTCACAATCACACACATACTCTCACACACTCTCACATACATTCTCACACACACACACACTCTCACATACATTCTCACACTCTCTCACACACACCAGCCATTGGATAAGTTCAGGAAACGTGGCTGATTTCTCCCACCCTCCCGGCACTCCCCAGTTCACGGGTCCTGAGGCCAATCTCCCAGCTTGTGTTGCCCCGGTGCAGTGACGGGGATTTGGGATGTTCTGATCTACACAGCCAGTCCCGGGTTTCCAGTTCATGGGGAAAGTGTAAACAATAATTAGCTGCGCCACATTCTTCCCATCAATTACTGCCTGAATTAGAGTGTTGCCAGACTTTCTGAGGGTTGTGTTTAGTTTGATTTGTTTTATCCCCTCTCTCTCGATACTACAGCTGATGAACTGGGTTCTATTCCCAGCCTCGTCACATCTGTCCAGTTTTCCAGCTTTGCCGTTTCAAACACACAATTCAGGTGATTCACAGGCCACTGCAGTGAATGAGTTTCTTATCTCCTTCTGTCTCTCCTCCCCCGGAACCCGCTGCTAGTCTATTGGGGAGGGAGGGAGGGGGAGAGAGAGGGAAGGAGAGAGGGAAGGAGGGAGGGAAGGAGAGAGAGAGGGAAGGAGGGAGGGAAGGAGGGAGAGAGAGAGAGGGAAGGACGGAGAGAGAGAGAGCGAGAGGGAAGGAGGGAGAGAGAGGGAGGGAGAGACAGAGAGAGGGAGGGAGGGGAGGGGGGGGGGGGGAAATGAAATGAAAATGGCTTATTGTCACGAGTAGGCTTCAATGAAGTTACTGTGAAAAGCCCCTAGTCGCCACATTCCGGCGCCTGTCCGGGGAGGCTGGTACGGGAATCGAACCGTGCTGCTGGCCTGCTTGGTCTGCTTTCAAAGCCAGCGATTTAGCCCAGTGCTAAACAGCCGAGAGGTAGAGGGATGGCGAGAGGGAGAGGGGGAGAGAGAGAGGGAGGGATGGAGAAAGGGGGAAGAGAGAGGGATGGGATGGAGAGAGAGGGAGAGAGAGGGATAAGAGATGGAGGGAGGGAGAGAGAGAGGAATGAGAGAGAGAGGGATAAGAGATGGAGGGAGAGGGAGAGAGAGGAATGAGAGAGAGAGGGATAAGAGATGGAGGGAGGGAGAGAGAGGAATGAGATAGAGAGGGATAAGAGATGGAGGGAGGGAGAGAGAGGAATGAGAGAGAGAGGGAGGGAGAGAGAGAAGAGGGGAGATAGGGTTAAGAGAGGGAGGGGTGTGATTGTCAATCTCCAGTGTGTGCTGCAGCAGGCACTGTGCAATTGAGGGCGGGACCACCCTCTCTTATTTGTGGTCTGGGTGATGGATGTGTGTGACGGCTTTATTCCGGAGGCAATCAGATTGAGCTGGGAGCAGAGGCTTTTTTGGAATATCACCGTGAGAGAGAGAGTGAGACAGAGAGAGAGGAGAGAGTGAGACAGAGAGAGGGGGAGAGGGACAGAGGGACAGAGAGAGAGAGAGGAGAGAGGGACAGGGAGGGAGAGGAGAGAGGGGCAGGGAGAGGGAGAGAGGGACAGGGAGAGGGAGAGGGGGAGAAGGACAGAGTGAGACAGAGAGGGAGAGAGAGAGGAGAGAGGGACAGGGAGGGAGAGGAGAGAGGGGCAGGGAGAGGGAGAGAGGGACAGGGAGAGGGAGAGGGGGAGAAGGACAGAGTGAGACAGAGAGGGAGAGAGAGAGGAGAGAGGGACAGGGAGGGAGAGGGGGAGAAGGACAGAGTGAGACAGAGAGGGAGAGAGAGAGGAGAGAGGGACAGGGAGAGAGAGAGAGGGAGAGAGACAGTGAGAGAGGGAGAGTGAGACAGACAGAGACAGAGAGGGAGAGAGAGTGAGACAGATAGACAGAAAGAGAGACACACAGAGAGACAGAGAGAGAGACAGACAGAGAGAGAGAGGGGGCGAGTGAGACAGACACAGAGAAACAGAGACACAGAGAGATTCTCCAGTAGATTAGGTTGGGGGGGGGGGGGGGGGGGGGAGATGTGAACATATATCATTGCTGAAGATCAGAGACTGGATTACGGTGTCGACAGGCATCGGGATCTCTGCCTTCCATTGTTTGGGACCAGAATAGACCCTGTTTATTTTTGGGGGGGGTGGGGGTGTTGTACAGATTGAAAGACTGGCTGTACGGCAGCCCTGCTGCTCTGTCATGCTCTGAAGGGTTTTACTGGGGACCCCGAAGCATCTCCTCACCTTCCCCAGTGCCTCACCATGGACAGAAGCTGGAAGCTGCCTGGGGTGATATGGATTGCTTTCCTCCTGCTCCCTGCCTGTTGGATCTGTACCCCAGCCTGCCCTGCCCCATGCAGCTGTACTGGGAACACTGTGGACTGCCATGGGCTGGGAATGAGAACTGTCCCCAAGAACATTCCAAGGAACACAGAGAGACTGTGAGTATCAGCCGGTCCTATTACTGCAAGGCTGTTTCTTTGCCTTGTTTGCGGGGGGGGGGGGGGGTTGCAAGGGGAATTATCCAGACCCTTCATCAGATGCCCCTCGGCAAATGCCAAACTTTGAACTAATTCTCAGACTGCATTAAAGGTGCATCGCCCTGGTCCTGGGATGATGCAGAATCTGCCACTGTAACCCTGCCCTCCGAGTCCCTTCCAGGGCTGCAACTCCCAGAAGCATTTTGCATTGTGACCAGCAGCAGTGACTCTCATTTCCTTGCTGTGTCCCCTGTCCCCTCCAATGCACTGCAGTGCCAGCTTGCACCTCAGCAGGTCAGAAGGATATGGGTTCCAGTCCCACTCCAGTGAGTCACTGAAGGTGCTGGCTTCCCAATCAGATATTAAGTCGAGGCCTCGGGGTGCTCTCTTGAAGAATATTTAAGCCCAGCCAGCGTCAAATAAACGGATGATCCGATCATTGTCGTACTGCTGACTGTGGCATCTTGCTGGGTCCTAACTGGCTGCCGTGATACCCACGTTACAACAGTGACTACACTTTAAAAAGACACATATTTGTTTGTGAAACGCTTCAGGACACCCCTAGGTCTCGACAGAAATGCAGCTCCGACCTCTCACTGAAATAAAGCTGTTTAGATAAATTAATTTCTTTCCACATCTAACAGTGAGATTCAGGTTGTTGGGTTCTAAGGCAGCAGTGTTTTTTTTAGAATACAGGCTCTGTGCTGACAATCTTAATGTCTATGTGTGTGAGTGACTGTGTCTTTCTGTGTGTCAGCATGTATGTGTGTCTTTCTGTATGTGTGTGTGTCTTTGTGTGTGTGTGTGTGAGCGTGTATGTGTGGTGCAGTGAGTGTGTGAGTGAGTACGAGTGTGTGTGAGCACATGTGGATGAGTGAATGTGTAAGAGGATGGGGACGTGTGTCTGGGTGTGTGTGTGATGCAAGTTTGCGTGTGAGGTTTCTGTGTCTGTGTGTGAATAAGCGTTAATGTAGGGGTGTGAGGGTATGGGTTTATGTGGTGTGTGTGTGTGTGGGTGTGTGTGTGAGGTCTGTATGTGGGTGTGTGTGTGAGCGTGTGTGTGGGGTTTGCGTGGGTGTGGGTGTGTGTGGGGGGTGTACGTGAGATTGTGTGTGAGGGTATTGGTTTCTGTGGGGGGTGAAGGTGTAAGTGTGAGGGTGTGTGTGGGGAGGTGCGTGAAGGTATGTATGTGGATGTGTGTGTGTGGGTGTGTGTGAGGGATTGCGTGAGGGTGTGTGTGTGAGGGTGTGTATGTGGGTGTGTGTGTGCAGGGGGTGCATGAGAGTGTGTGTGAGGTATGTGTGTGTGAGGGTGTGTGTGTGTGGGGGGTGCATGAGGGCGTGTGTGTGGAGTGCATAAGGGTGAGGGTATGTGTGTGTGAGGGTGTGTGTGAGGGTATGTGTGTGTGGGGCGTTGCATGAGGGTGTGTGGGTGTGTGTGTCGGGGGTATAAGGGTGTGTCTGAGGGTGTGTGAGGGTATGTGTGTGTGAGGGTGTGTGTGAGGGTATGTGTGTGTGAGGGTGTGAATGAGGGTATGTATGTGTGAGGGTGTGTGTGAGGGTATGTGTGTGTGAGGGTATGTATGTGTGAGGGTGTGTGTGAGGGTAAGTGTGTGTGAGGGTATGTATGTGTGAGGGTGTGTGTGAGGGTGTGTTTGTGTGAGGGTGAGGGTATGTGTGTGTGAGGGTGTGTGTGAGGGTGTGTGTGAGGTATGTGTGTGTGAGGGTGTGTGTGAGGGTGTGTGT
>NC_052161.1:6058499-6103096 GCF_902713615.1 Scyliorhinus canicula
ATTGAGTGGGAGAGTGAGTGAGTGAGAGAGAGTGAATGAGTGATTGGGAGAGTGAGTGAGTGAGTGAGTGAGTGAGTGAGTGTGAGTGAGTGAGTGGGAGAGTGAGTTAGTGAGTGAGTGATTGGGAGAGTGAGGGAGTGAGTGCGAGTGAGTGAGTGAGTGAGTGAATGAATGAGTGAGTGTGTGAGTGAGTGAGTGAGTGAGAGAGTGAGTGAGTGGGAGAGTGATTGAGTGGGAAAGTGAGTGAGTGAGAGAGTGAGTGAGTGAGAGAGAGTGAGTGAGTGAGTGAGTATGAGCGAGTGACTGAGTGAGTGAGAGAGTGAGTAAGTGAAGAGTGAATAAATGAGTGAGTGAATGAGTGAGAGTGAGCGAGTGAGTGAGTGTTGAGCGAGTGACTGAGTGAGTGAGTGAGAGAGTGAGAGTGAGTGAGTGAGTGTGAGTGAGTGAGTGTGAGTGAGTGAGTGAGAGTGAGTGAGAGAGTGAGTGGGAGAGTGAGTGAGTGAGTGGGAGAGTGAGTGAGTGGGAGAGTGAGTAAGTGGGAGAGTGAGTGAGTGAGTGGGAGTGTGAGTGAGTGAATGTGAGTGGGAGAGTGAGTGAGTGGGAGAGTGAGTGAATGAGGAGTGAGTCAGTGAGTATGAATGAGAGTGAGTGAGTGAGAGTGAGTGAGTGAATGAGAGTGCGCGAGTGAGTGAGTTAGTGAGAGTGAGTGAGTGCCTGTGTGAGTGAGTATGAGCGAGTGTGTGAGCGTGTGAGTGAGTGAGTGTGAGTAAGTGAAGAGTGAATGAATGAGTGAGTGAGTGAGTGAGAGAATGAATGAGTGAGTGAATGAGTGAGAGTGAGCGAGTGAGTGAGTGTGAGCGAGTGACTGAGTGAGTGAGTGAGAGAGTGAGAGTGAGTGAGTGAGTGTGAGTGAGTGAGTGTGACTGAGTGAGTGAGAGTGAGTGAGAGAGTGAGTGGGAGAGTGAGTGACTGAGTGGGAGAGTGAGTGAGTGGGAGAGTGAGTGAGTGAGTGGGAGAGTGAGTAAGTGGGAGAGTGAGTGAGTGAGTGGGAGAGTGAGTGAGTGAATGTGAGTGGGAGAGTGAGTTAGTGAGTGAGTGATTGGGAGAGTGAGGGAGTGAGTGCGAGTGAGTGAGTGAGTGAGTGAATGAATGAGTGAGTGTGTGAGTGAGTGAGTGAGTGAGAGAGTGAGTGAGTGGGAGAGTGATTGAGTGGGAAAGTGAGTGAGTGAGAGAGTGAGTGAGTGAGAGAGAGTGAGTGAGTGAGTGAGTGTGAGCGAGTGACTGAGTGAGTGAGAGAGTGAGTAAGTGAAGAGTGAATGAATGAGTGAGTGAGTGTTTGTGAGTGAGTGAATGAGTGAGAGTGAGCGAGTGAGTGAGTGTGAGCGAGTGACTGAGTGAGTGAGTGAGAGAGTGAGAGTGAGTGAGTGAGTGTGAGTGAGTGAGTGTGAGTGAGTGAGTGAGAGTGAGTGAGAGAGTGAGTGGGAGAGTGAGTGAGTGAGTGGGAGAGTGAGTGAGTGGGAGAGTGAGTAAGTGGGAGAGTGAGTGAGTGAGTGGGAGTGTGAGTGAGTGAATGTGAGTGGGAGAGTGAGTGAGTGGGAGAGTGAGTGAGTGAAGAGTGAGTCAGTGAGTATGAGTGAGAGTGAGTGAGTGAGAGTGAGTGAGTGAATGAGAGTGCGCGAGTGAGTGAGTGAGTGAGAGTGAGTGAGTGCCTGTGTGAGTGAGTATGAGCGAGTGTGTGAGCGTGTGAGTGAGTGAGTGTGAGTAAGTGAAGAGTGAATGAATGAGTGAGTGAGTGAGTGAGAGAATGAATGAGTGAGTGAATGAGTGAGAGTGAGCGAGTGAGTGAGTGTGAGCGAGTGACTGAGTGAGTGAGTGAGAGAGTGAGAGTGAGTGAGTGAGTGTGAGTGAGTGAGTGTGACTGAGTGAGTGAGAGTGAGTGAGAGAGTGAGTGGGAGAGTGAGTGAGTGAGTGGGAGAGTGAGTGAGTGGGAGAGTGAGTGGGAGAGTGAGTGAGTGAGTGAGTGGGAGAGTGAGTGAGTGAGTGAATGTGAGTGGGAGAGTGAGTGAGTGGGAGAGTGAGTGAGTGAGGAGTGAGTCAGTGAGTATGAGTGAGAGTGAGTGAGTGAGAGTGAGTGAGTGAATGAGAGTGAGCATGTGAGTGAGTGAGTGAGAGTGAGTGAGTGCCTGTGTGAGTGAGTATGAGTGAGTGTATGAGTGTGTGAGTGAGTGAGTGAGTAAGTGAAGAGTGAATGAGTGAGTGAGTGAGTGAGAGAATGAATGAGTGAGTGAGTGAGTGTGAGTGAGTGAGTGAGTGTGAGTGAGTGAGTGAGCGTGAGTGAGAGAGTGAGTGAGTGAGTGTGAGAGTGAGTGAGAGTAAGTGAAGAGCGAGTGAGTGTGAGTGAGTGAGTGAATGAATGAGTGAGTGAGTGAGAGTGTGTGAGTGAGTGTGAGTGAGTGAGTGTGAGTGAGAGAGTGAGTGAGTGGGAGAGTGATTGAGTGGGAGTGAGTGAGTGAGAGAGTGAGTGAGTGAATGAGTGAATGAGAGAGAGCGAGTCACTGAGTGAGTGAGTGAGTGAGTGAGAGAGTGAGTGAGTGACTGAGAGAATGAATGAGTGAGTGAGTGGGAGTGAGTGAGTGAGTGAGAGTGAGTGAGTGTCTGGGTGTATGAGAGTGAGTAAGAGAGAGTGAGTGAGTGAGTGAGTGAGAGTGAGTGAGTGAGTGTGAGCGAGTGACTGAGTGAGTGAGTGAGAGAGTGAGAGTGAGTGAGAGTAAGTAAAGAGTGAATGAGTGAGTGAGTGTGAGTGAGTGAGTGAGTGAGTGTGAGTGAGTGTGAGAGTGATTGAGTGAGTGAGTCAGAGAGTGAGTGAGTGAGTGATTGATTGGGAGAGTGAGTGAGTGTTTGAGTGTGAGTGAGTGATTGGGAGAGTGAGTGAGTGAGTGATTGGGAGAGTGAGTGAGTGATTGGGAGAGTGAGTGAGTGAGTGAGTGAGTGATTGGGAGAGTGAGTGATTGGGAGAGTGAGTGAGTGAAGCATTTAACCCCTTTACCCCACAAAAGTGACCTTGAGTGTCCCGGGGTGAGTGAGTTCCAGATTCCCTTTCCCCTTTGTATGAAGCTGTGTATGTTGCCATCACCCTGAATAGAACATAGAACAGTACAGAACAGGCCCTTCGGCCCTCGATGTTGTGCCGAGCAATGATCACCCTACTCAAACCCACATATCCACCCTATACCCGTAACCCAACAACCCCCCCTTAACCTTACTTTTATTAGGACACTACGGGCAATTTAGCATGGCCAATCCACCTAACCCGCACATCTTTGGACTGTGGGAGGAAACCGGAGCACCCGGAGGAAACCCACACACACACGGGGAGGACGTGCAGACTCCACACAGACAGTGACCCAGCCAGGAATCGAACCTGGGACCCTGGAGCTGTGAAGCATTTATGCTAACCACCATGCTACCCTGCTGCCCGAATGGCCTGTCTGGAATATTGAGGTTGTGTCCCCTCACTCCCGACTCGAACTGCAAGAGGAAATAGTCCATCTATCCGATCAAATCCTTTAAATCATTTTAAACACCTCAATTAGCTTGCCATTTAATCTGCTGCACCCTTGGGAAGCACACTCTCCCCATAATGTAACCGTTTTAGTCCCGGTAACACGCTGGTGAATATATAATGCTGCACTGTTACAGCTACAAGGGGGAACTGCAGCCACTTTACACACAGCAAGATCCCATGGACTGCGACCAGACCTGTTTGTCTGAGTTTTCCTTTTCCTCAGTGCATTTGGTTGGGAGACAGATGTCAGTGAGGACAGAAACAGAGCTGGCCTGCTGCAAATATCCATGAGGATATTTACACCCATCTGGACAGACAAACAGACTGGGGCTTCAGGCTAACCAAATAGTACAGCTCCATAGCCATTCAGACTGACCCAATAGTACAGCTCCATAGTCATTCAGGCTGACCCAATAGTACAGCTCCATAGCCATTCAGGCTCACCCAATAGTACAGCTCCATAGCCATTCAGGCTCACCCAATAGTACAGCTCCATAGCCATTCAGACTGACCCAATAGTCCAGCTCCATAGTGATTCAGGCTCACCCACTCACTCACTCCCACTCCCACTCACTCACTCACTCACTCTCCCACTCACTCACTCTCCCACTCACTCACTCACTCACTCTCCCACTCACTCACTCACTCCTCACTCACTCACTCTCCCACTCACTCACTCACTCTCCCACTCACTCACTCACTCTCCCACTCACTCACTCACTCACTCTCCCACTCACTCACTCTCCCACTCACTCAGTCACTCACTCTCCCACTCACTCACTCTCCCACTCACTCACTCACTCTCCCACTCACTCACCCACTCACTCTCCCACTCACTCACACCCACTCTCCCACTTACTCACTCACTCGCTTTCCCACTCACTCACTCACTCTCCCACTCACTCACTCACTCTCCCACTCACTCACTCCTCACTCACTTACTCTCACACTCACTCACTCGCCCACTCACTCACTCTCCCACTCACTCACTCACTCTCCCACTCACTCACTCACTCACTCACTCCTCACTCACTCACTCTCCCACTCACTCTCTCACTCTCCCACTCACTCACTCCCACTCACTCACTCTCCCACTCACTCTCTCACTCTCCCACTCACTCACTCACACTCACTCAGTCACTCACCCACTCACTCTCCCACTCACTCACTCACTCACTTTCCCACTCACTCACTCACTCTCCCACTCACTCAGTCACTCACTCTCCCACTCACTCACTCACTCACTCACTCACTCACTCACACTCCCACTCACTCACTCACTCTCCCACTCACTCACTCTCCCACTCACTCACTCATTCACTCTCCCACTCACTCACTCTCCCACTCACTCACTCACTCTCCCACTCACTCACTCTCCCACTCACTCACTCACTCACTCACTCCTCACTCACTCACTCTCCCACTCACTCACTCACTCTCCCACTCACTCACCCACTCACTCTCCCACTCACTCACACCCACTCACTCTCCCACTTACTCACTCACTCGCTTTCCCACTCACTCACTCACTCACTCTCCCACTCACTCACTCACTCTCCCACTCACTCACTCCTCACTCACTCACTCTCACACTCACTCACTCTCCCACTCACTCACTCTCCCACTCACTCACTCTCCCACTCACTCACTCACTCACTCACTCACTCACTCACTCACTCACTCACTCCTCACTCACTCACTCTCCCAATCACTCACTCACACTCACTCACTCTCCCACTCACTCTCTCACTCTCCCACTTACTCACTCACTCTCCCACTTACTCACTCACTCACTCACTCACTCTCCCACTCACTCACTCACTAACTCACTCACTCCTCACTCACTCACTCTCCCATTCACTCTCTCACTCTCCCACTCACTCACTCACACTCACTCACTCTCCCACTCACTCTCTCACTCTCCCACTTACTCACTCACACTCACTCACTCACTCACCCACTCACTCTCCCACTCACTCACTCACTCACTTTCCCACTCACTCACTCACTCTCCCACTCACTCACTCACTCTCCCACTCACTCACTCTCCCACTCACTCAGTCACTCACTCTCCCACTCACTCACTCTCCCTCTCACTCACTCTCTCACTCACTCACTCTCCCACTCACTCACTCTCACACTCACTCACTCTCCCACTCACTCACTCACTCTCCCACTCACTCACTCTCCCACTCACTCGCTCTCCCACTCACTCACTCACTCTCCCACTCACTCACTCTCCCACTCACTCACTCACTCTCCCACTCACTCACTCACTCTCCCACTCACTCACTCTCACACTCACTCACTCTCCCACTCACTCACTCACTCTCCCACTCACTCACTCACTCTCCCACTCACTCACTCTCACACTCACTCACTCTCCCACTCACTCACTCACTCTCCCACTCACTCACTCACTCACTCTCCCACTCACTCACTCTCCCACTCACTCACTCACTCTCCCACTCACTCACTCTCCCACTCATTCACTCTCCCACTCACTCACTCTCCCACTCACTCACTCACTCACTCTCCCACTCACTCACTCTCCCACTCACTCACTCACTCTCCCACTCACTCACTCTCCCACTCACTCACTCTCCCACTCACTCACTCACTCTCCCACTCACTCACTCTCACACTCACTCACTCTCCCACTCACTCACTCACTCTCCCACTCACTCACTCTCCCACTCATTCACTCTCCCACTCACTCACTCTCCCACTCACTCACTCACTCTCCCACTCACTCACTCTCCCACTCACTCACTCACTCACTCTCCCACTCACTCACTCTCCTACTCACTCACTCTCCCACTCACTCACTCTCCCACTCACTCACTCACTCACTCACTCACTCACTCACTCACTCACTCACTCACTCACTCTCCCACTCACTCACTCTCCTACTCACTCACTCTCCCACTCACTCACTCTCCCACTCACTCACTCACTCTCCCACTCACTCACTCTCCCACTCACTCACTCTCCCACTCACTCACTCTCCCACTCACTCACTCTCCCACTCACTCACTGTCCCACTCACTCACTCCTCACTCACTCACTCACTCACTCACTGCCCCACTCACTCACTCACTGCCCCACTCACTCACTCACTCTCCCACTCACTGATTTTGAAAGCTTCCCTCCTGCTGTGAATCCCAGGGGATTGAGAAACCCACGGCACGGCTGGACTGGACTTTTTCTGGCAACATTCTGAGGTGAACGACAGAGCTTTCTCTCACAGGGGTACGCACTGTGTACCGTTCTGGCCCCCTGACGTAAGAAAGGATATAATTCTTTAAAGCATTTCAGAAAACGTTCACTGGACTTAGTCCTGGGGTGAGGGGCTTATCTTCTGAGGGAAGGTTGCACAGGATGGGCTTGTGTCCATTGGAGTTTAGATTTTGATTGGTGATCTTATTGAAATATTTTGCATCCTGAGGGGTTTTGGCAGGGTGGACACTGAGAGGATGTTTCCCCTTTTGGGAGAGACCAGAACTCGTTCGTCTGAGTAATTCCTGTTCCTCAGAAAGCAGCAGAGGCTGGGTCGCTGGATATATTCAAAGCTGAATTAAATAGAATTCTGATAGACAAGGCAGTCAAGAGTTATGGGGGACAGACAGGAAAGTGGAAACCACAAAGAGATGAGCCATGATCTTATTGAATTGTGGGGCAGTCTCAAGGAGGCTTTTTAGTTCTTCTTGCTCTTGTGAGTAGACCGTCCTACCCGCCCCCTAGTGGGCAGCTGACAAAGTGAGTGTATCCGAGGCGCATCGAGGGGGATGAGGAGACCTTGGGCTTCTCAAATGGCTTTGGTGCCGGCCCAGAACCCGCCACCCCCTCCACGAGGCCCTGCACCAAGAGGCGGAGAGAGGAGATTAGCAGTAGGTCTCTGAAGCACAAAGGCCGCTCGAAGAAGGGGCACGGGTAGAGGGAATCTCACCTCCGAGCTTCCCCCCCAACCACAGGTCCTTCCCTCCCCAGCCCATGTCCAAGGAGTTCCTCAGTGTGTCCTGGGCCTAATCATCTTCAGCTGCTTCATCAATGACCTCCCTTCCATCATAAGGTCAGAAGTGGGGATGTTTGCGGATGACTGCACAATGTTCAGCACCATTCGCGACTCCTCAGGTAATGAAGCAGTCCATGTCCAAATGCAGCAAGACCTGGACAATATCCAGGCTCGGGGCTGACAAGTGGCAAGTTACATTCACACCACACAAGCCCCAGGCAATGACCATCTCCTACAAGAGAGGATCTAACCATCGCCCCTTCACATTCAATGGCATTACCGTCGCTGAATCCCCCACAATCAACATCCTGGGGGTTACCATTGATCAGAAACTGAACTGGACCCAGCCACATTAATACTGTAGTTACCAGGGTAGGTCAAAGGCCAGGAATCCTACTGTGAGTAACTCACCTCCTGACCCCCCCAAAGCCTGTCTACCATCGATAAGGCACAAGTCAGGAGTGCGATGGAATACTCTCCACTTGCCTGGATGAGTGCAGCTCCAACAACACTCAAGAAGATCAACACCATCCAGGACAAAGCAGCCCCGCTTGATTGCTCCTCCTTCCACAAACATTCAAACCCTCCACCACCGACGAACAATGGCAGCCGTGTGTACCATCTACAAGATGCACTGCAGTAACTCACCAAGGCTCCTTAGGCAGCACCTTCCAAACCCAGGACCACTACCATCTAGAAGGACAAGAGCAGCAGATACCTGGGAACCCCACCACCTGGAGGTTCCCCTCCAAGTCACTCACCATCCTGACTTGGAAATATATCGGCCGTTCCTTCACTGTCGCTGGGGCAAAATCCTGGAACTCTCTCCCTAACAGCACAGGGGGTGTACCTACACCTGAAGGACTGCAGCGGTTCAAGAAGGAGGCTCACCCCCACCTTCTGAAGGGCAACAAGGATGAGCAATAAATGCTGGCCTAACCAGCGACGCCCACATCCCGTAAAATAATTTATTTTTAAAACGCCTGGTTTGTTCAGCTCTGGGGCAGCCAAGAGCCAGCTGAAGAAGATTGCTGACATCTGCTTCACAACGCTGAGCCTGATGTGGACTTACTCGAAGTGTGGGCACAGTACTTGGGGAGATTTCAATACCAAGTGTCGTATGGACATGGGGCCTGTGACAATAGGTCTCAGCCCTATTTCCTACCTCTCTAAAAATGCCCAGGGGATATAGGGAGGAGCAGAATCTCCCACAAAATCAATTGGAGTTGAATTTATGGTGGCACAGAAGAGGCCTTTGGCCAAACTGGTTTCACAACAGTCCGTTCCTGCTACCTACAGTTTGAGCGACGAATGGCCTTGATAGGCAGGATGGCTGTTTCTGCCTTTGCTATCGCTGCGCTATTCCACATGATGTAGAGATGCCGGCGGTGGACTGGGGTGAGCACAGTAAGAAGTCTTACAACACCAGGTTAAAGCGGAAGGAGCAGTGCTCCGAAAGCTCATGTTTGAAACAAACCTGTTGGACTTTAACCTGGTGTTGTAAGACTTCTTACTATTCCACATACCCTGCACAAGGACGCGGTTAGGAGCTGGAATGCAAAGTGGTGGAATGTTTATATGTGTTAATTCTCCAACAGGCCTGCAGCGGTCTTCAAACCTGTCATTGAGTGGTGAGAAAGCAGATGTGTTTGTAATTGTTGTTTAGAAACCTCATTAAGATCGTTACGCTAGCCAGCTCCTGCTAAAAGCTGGAGAGCTCGCTGCTGGAGTGGGTGCGCACTGATATATATTTAACGGGCTGAGAGATTGAAACCACTTTGTCCAAGAACTTTCCCCTGAACATCCCAGGTAAGGGGTTAACTCCCCCTTAACTTAGAAGCAAGCCGAGTATCAACTAGTCACCCCCCCCACCGACTGACTCGACCTTCGCTTAAAGCCTTACAGAAAGAAAAACTATTTGCATTTATTTCACAGCATCAGATGTCCCTGCAACATTACAACTAATAAAGTACATTTAAAGTCTAGTTACTCTTGTCGGATTTGTATAGCATCGGCCAACTGTGCACCGAAAACTCCAACAAATGTCAGACATTAGCCAGTGATTCTGAGTTATAGGATACATATCGGTGAGGATAACAGAGAGAACTCTCTCGCCGGACTTCGAAATACTGCCCAGGGATTCTTTATTCTACCGGGGAGGGCACTTATAGGAAACCTGGCAGGCAATTTGCACGTAGCAATCGCCCACAACAGCAAGGTAATAGCCCAATCATTAGTGGGGTTATTTATGGGATAATTATCAGACAAGACACTGGGGAGAACTCTACTTCTGGTTTTTGAAATATTGCCGCGGGATCTTTTACACGGCAGCCGGCTGAGAATGCAGGCAAGCCTTGATATAGGGGCTGGTTTAGCACAGTGGGCTAAACAGCTGACTTGTAATGCAGAACAAGGCCAGCAGCGCGGGTTCAATTCCCGTACCGGCCTCCCCGAACAGGAGCCGGAATGTGGCGACTAGGGGCTTTTCACAGTAACTTCATTGAAGCCTACTTGTGACAATAATGTTCTGCTCTTTGTCACATGACTGTTTGTGCATGCTTGCTGTGCGCTAATTGGCTGGCACACTTCCTGCGTGACGTGGGATCATTTTCCATTATGTATCTTCACACACACACACTTTTTCCTACCCTTTGGGGAACGGTGGGGGAAGTGGTGGAATAATTCCAGAGCTGATTACCAGCCTGTTGAATCTCGTTAGCAACGCTCCTTCCTTGACCAACACGTCCTAGAGTTGGACCTGAACCTGGAGCGTCTGGTCCAGTGGGAGGTGTGCTCCCACTGCGCCACAACGCCCCCTCCCGGGGTCATGAAAGGTGCTATATAAATGCAGGTGCTTCTTTTCTTTTAACCCTAACCTGGCTGAATAAAGACAACCCTGAACTTTAACCTTCCCCCTATTGAGTGTGCAGCATCGCAGGGCGTGGCCACGGGTTGAGGAAAACATAGCTCCTGCTGCGATGCTCCACTTGGTCGCAGAGCCGGTCAGCGATCGCTCCCTGGCGGTTTGCATCAAGAATTGACACTGAGACAGAGCAACAGAAATATAGCTGGCGGGTTCCAGGGCTGTTGCCCCAGTTTAAGTCCAGGTTCAGACTGGGAGCTGGAGTATTATTCATGTTTTTCCTGGTTTATTTCACAGGGAGCTCAATGGAAACAACATTTCACAGATCAGCAAAAGTGACTTCTCGGGACTCAGACACATTCGGGTTCTGTGAGTATCACCGGTGACGGCATTGAGGGAAAATAAAAGGGCAGAAACTTTCCTCTGTAGCAGCACTGTTCACACAGGGGCACCGTGACGCCCACCTGTGTAGAATAGTTTCTGTTCAGGGTATCTTGCCAGAAGCAAACACAGGTTTCAACGTGGCTGATGTTAGGTTGGGAAGAACAGAACCTGTCTGTCTCTTCAATCAGAGTGATGGGGTCAGAGGTGGTGTACAAAGCAGACAAGTTGCTGAATGAAGTATCTAACCCGTGCTGTACCTGTCCTGGGAGTGTTTGATGGGGACAGTGCAGAGGGAGCTTTACTCTGTATCTAACCCCATGCTGTACCTGCCCTGGGAGTGTTTGATGGGGGAGTGTTGAACATAAGAACATAAGAACTAGGAGCAGGAGTAGGCCATCTGGCCCCTCGAGCCTGCTCCGCCATTCAATTAGATCATGGCTGATCTTTTGTGGACTCAGCTCCACTTTCCGGCCCGGACACCATAACCCTTAATCCCTTTATTCTTCAAAAAACTATCTATCTTTACCTTAAAAACATTTAATGAAGGAGCCTCAACTGCTTCACTGGGCAAGGAATTCCATAGATTCACAACCCTTTGGGTGAAGAAGTTCCTCCTAAACTCAGTCCAAAATCTGAGGCTATGTCCCCTAGTTCTGCTTTCACCCGCCAGTGGAAACAACCTGCCCGCATCTATCCTATCTATTCCCTTCAGAATTTTAAATGTTTCTATAAGATCCCCCCTCATCCTTCTAAATTCCAAGGAGTACAGTCCCAGTCTACTCAACCTCTCCTCATAATCCAACCCCTTCAGCTCTGGGATTAACCTAGTGAATCTCCTCTGCACACCCTCCAGCGTCAGTACGTCCTTTCTCAAGTAAGGAGACCAAAACTGAACACAATACTCCAGGTGTGGCCGCACTAACACCTTATACAATTGCAACATAACGTCCCTAGTCTTAAACTCCATCCCTCTAGCAATGAAGGACAAAATTCCATTTGCCTTCTTAATCACCTGTTGCACTTGTAAACCAACCTTCTGTGACTCATGCACTAGCACACCCAAGTCTCTCTGAACAGCGGCATGCTTTAATATTTTATCGTTTAAATAATAATCCCGTTTGCTGTTATTCCTACCAAAATGGATAACCTCACATTTGTCAACATTGTATTCCATCTGCCAGACCCTAGCCCATTCACTTAACCTATCCAAATCCCTCTGCAGACTTCCAGTATCCTCTGCACTTTTCGCTTTACCACTCATCTTAGTGTCATCTGCAAACTTGGACACATTGCCCTTGGTCCCCAACTCCAAATCATCTATGTAAATTGTGAACAATTGTGGGCCCAACACGGATCCCTGAGGGACACCACTAGCTACTGATTGCCAACCAGAGAAACACCCATTTATCCCAACTCTTTGCTTTCTATTAATTAACCAATCCTCTATCCATTACCCTTAATGCCATGCATCTTTATCTTATGCAGCAACCTTTTGTGTGGCACCTTGTCAAAGGCTTTCTGGAAATCCAGATACACCACATCCATTGGCTCCCCGTTATCTACTGCACTGGTAATGTCCTCAAAAAATTCCACTAAATTAGTTAGGCATGACCTGCCCTTTACGAACCCATGCTGCGTCTGCCCAATGGGACAATTTCTATCCAGATGCCTCGCAATTTCTTCCTTGATGATAGATTCCAGCATCTTCCCTACTACCGAAGTTAAGCTCACTGGCCTATAATTTCCTGCTTTCTGCCTATCTCCTTTTTTAAACAGTGGCGTCACGTTTGCTAATTTCCAATCCACCGGGACCACCCCAGAGTCTAGTGAATTTCGGTAAATTATCACTAGTGCATCTGCAATTTCCCTAGCCATCTCTTTTAGCACTCTGGGATGCATTCCATCAGGACCAGGAGACTTGTCTACCTTTAGCCCCATTAGCTTGCCCATCACTGCCTCCTTAGTGATAACAATCCTCTCAAGATCCTCACCTGTCATAGCCTCATTTCCATCAGTCGCTGGCATGTTATTTGTGTCTTCCACTGTGAAGACCGACCCAAAAAACCTGTTCAGTTCCTCAGCCATTTCCTCATTTCCCATTATTAAAACTCCCCTCTCATCCTCTAAAGGACCAATATTTACCTTAGCCACTCTTTTTTGTCTTATATATTTGTAAAAACTTTTACTGTCTGTTTTTATATTCTGAGCAAGTTTACTCTCATATTCTATCTTACTCTTCTTTATAGCTTTTTTAGTAGCTTTCTGTTGCCCCCTAAAGATTTCCCAGTCCTCTAATCTCCCACCAATCTTTGCCACTTTATATGCTTTTTCCATCAATTTGATACTCTCCCTTATTTCCTTAGATATCCACAGTCGATTTTCTCTCTTTCTTCCGTCCTTCCTTTTTGTTGGTATAAACCTTTGCTGAGCACTGTGAAAAATCGCTTGGAAGGTTCTCCACTGTTCCTCAACTGTTCCACCATAAAGTCTTAGCTCCCAGTCTACCTTAGCTAGTTCATCTCTCATCCCATTGTAATCTCCTTTGTTTAAACACAAAACACTAGTATTTGATTTTACTTTCTCACCCTCCATCTGTATTGAGGGAGCTTTACTCTGCATCTAACCCCGTGCTGTACCTGTCCTGGAAGTGTTTGGTGGGGACAGTGCAGAGGGAGCTTTACTCTATATCTAACCCCGTGTTGTACCTGTCCTGGGAGTGTTTGATGGGGACAGTGTAGAGGGAGCTTTACTCTGTATCTAATCCCGTGCTGTACCTGTCCTGGGAAGTTTGATGGGGACAGTGTAGAGGGAGCTTTACTCTGTATCTAACCCCGTGCTGTACCTGTCCTGGGAGTGTTTGATGGGGACAGTGTAGAGGGAGCTTTACTCTGTATCTAACCCCGTGCTGTACCTGTCCTGGGAGTGTTTGATGGGGACAGTGTAGAGGGAGCTTTACTCTGTATCTAACCCGTGCTGTACCTGCCCTGGGAGTGTTTGATGGGGACAGTGTAGAGGGAGCTTTACTCTGTATCTAACCCCGTGCTGTACCTGTCCTGGGAGTGTTTGATGGGGACAGTGTAGAGGGAGCTTTACTCTGTATCTAACCCCGTGCTGTCCCTGTCCTGGGAGTGTTTGATGGGGACAGCGTAGAGGGAGCTTTACTTTGTATCTAACTCCGTGCTGTACCTGTCCTGGGAGTGTTTGATAGAGACAGTGCAGAGGGAGCTTTACTCTGTATCTAACCCCGTGCTGTACCTGTCCTGGGAGTGTTTGATGGGGACAGTGTAGAGGGAGCTTTACTCTGTATCTTACCCCGTGCTGTAATGTGAAACCTAAGAATATTTTGGACCTAAAGAAATCTTCTGTAGTGTCCAGGCCTAAATGGCTGAAGTGAGTCCCTGCTTTCTGGTTGAGTGTTCGGAGTGGGTCGACTAATCTATGGACAGTTTTGTGCTTTAGACTTTACCTGTTGGGACCGGATTGAAGACCGGTTTGCGTGATGGCCGTTACTCTTGTATTCAGAGTCTGTCTTCAATGAACTGCTTGCCACTATGTTAATATTTTATAACCCTTAACTCTCTCTCTCCTCCCAGACAACTTATGGAGAATCACATCAGTTCCATTGAACGAGGAGCATTTGACGATATGAAGGAGTTGGAAAGATTGTAAGTAGCAAGTTTCATTTCAGCATCTCTCCAATCCCATGCATGGATTTCAGAGTTTCAGTCCATCAAATTACATTGAATTTACAGCACGGAAGATGGCCATTCGGCCCAGCTGAACAGTGCTAGTATTTATGTTGCACTTCAGCTTCAGTATGAGGGGGGTCAGTGTGAGGGGGGTCAGTGTGAGGGGGGGTCAGTGTGAGGAGGGTCAGTATGAGGGGGGTCAGTGTGAGGGGGGTCAGTATGAGGGGGTCAGTATGAGGGGGGTCAGTGTGAGGGGGGTCAGTGTGAGGGGGGTCAGTACGAGAGGGGGGGTCAGTGTGAGAGAGGGTCAGTGTGAGGGGGGTCAGTATGAGGGGGGTCAGTGTGAGGGGGGTCAGTGTGAGGGGGGTCAGTGTGAGGGGGGTCAGTGTGAGGGGGTCAGTACAAGAGGGGGGGTCAGTGTGGGGGGTGGGGTCAGTGTCAGAGGGGGTCAGTGTGAGGGGGGGTCAGTATGAGAGGGGGGTCAGTGTGAGAGGGGGTCAGTGTGAGAGAGGGTCAGTGTGGGGGTGATCCGTACCCCAGCAAGCTGTTGCACTGTTAGGGGTCGCTCGCCTCAATGCTGACTGTTCCTCTCATTTTGCAGGCGGCTGAATCGTAATCAGCTCCAGATTCTGCCGGAATTACTGTTTCAGAGGAACCCTACCCTCTCCAGGCTGTGAGTAATATCCTTGTCGATTATCCCTCTGACTACTGAGAATATAAGACTGAGATTAATCATTGTACAAATCAGTGCAGATATGTAATTGTAGAGTCTTTGCCAAATAGTCACTGCGCTCTCATTCTCTGGCCCAGATCTAACACGCTGATCACATACACCATGATCTTGTCTTTCTGCTATTGCATTCTCTTTGCAATAAAATTATACGTTTTCCTATGCTATTTTTCTTTGTTGAATGATCAGTGTTATATGTTCCCGATTATAACCCATAGACTTGCCTGAATCAGTGAGAACTCCCTGACATTGAGTGGAGCGTGTGTACATTGAGTGGGGCGTGTGTACATTGAGTGGAGCGTGTGTACATTGAGTGGAGCGTGTGTACATTGAGTGGAGCGTGTGCACATTGAGTGGAGCGTGTGTACATTGAGTGGAGCGTGTGTACATTGAGTGGAGTGTTTGTACATTGAGTGGAGCGTGTGTACATTGAGTGGAGCATTTGTACATTGAGTGGAGCGTGTGTACATTGAGTGGAGCGTGTGTACATTGAGTGGAGCGTGTGTACATTGAGTGGAGCGTGTGTACATTGAGTGGAGCGTTTGTACATTGAGTGGAGCGTGTGTACATTGAGTGGAGCGTGTGTACATTGAGTGGAGCGTGTGCACATTGAGTGGAGCGTGTGTACATTGAGTGGAGCGTGTGTACATTGAGTGGAGCGTGTGTACATTGAGTGGAGCGTGTGCACATTGAGTGGAGCGTGTGTACATTGAGTGGAGCGTGTGTACATTGAGTGGAGTGTTTGTACATTGAGTGGAGCGTGTGTACATTGAGTGGAGCATTTGTACATTGAGTGGAGCGTGTGTACATTGAGTGGAGCGTGTGTACATTGAGTGGAGCGTGTGTACATTGAGTGGAGCGTGTGTACATTGAGTGGAGCGTGTGCACATTGAGTGGAGCCTGTGTACATTGAGTGGAGCGTGTGTACATTGAGTGGAGTGTGTGTACATTGAGTGGAGCGTGTGTACATTGAGTGGAGCATTTGTACATTGAGTGGAGCGTGTGTACATTGAGTGGAGCGTGTGTACATTGAGTGGAGCGTGTGTACATTGAGTGGAGCGTGTGTACATTGAGTGGAGCGTTTGTACATTGAGTGGAGCCTGTGTACATTGAGTGGAGCGTGTGTACATTGAGTGGAGTGTGTGTACATTGAGTGGAGCGTGTGTACATTGAGTGGGGCGTGTGTACATTGAGTGGAGCGTGTGTACATTGAGTGGGGCATGTGTACATTGAGTGGAGCGTGTGCACATTGAGTGGAACGTGTGCACATTGAGTGGAGCGTGTGTACATTGAGTGGAGCGTGTGTACATTGAGTGGAGCGTGTGTACATTGAGTGGGGCGTGTGTACATTGAGTGGAGCGTGTGTACATTGAGTGGAGCGTGTGTACATTGAGTGGGGCGTGTGTACATTGAGTGGAGCATGTGTACATTGAGTGGAGCGTGTACATTGAGTGGAGCGTGTGTACATTGAGTGGAGCCTGTGTACATTGAGTGGAGCATGTGTACATTGAGTGGAGCGTGTGTACATTGAGTGGAGCCTGTGCACATTGAGTGGAGCGTGTGTACATTGAGTGGAGCGTGTGTACATTGATTGGAGCGTGTGTACATTGAGTGGAGCGTGTGTACATTGAGTGGAGCGTGTGTACATTGAATGGAGCGTGTGTACATTGAGTGGAGCGTGTGTACATTGAATGGAGCGTGTGTACATTGAGTGGAGCGTGTGTACATTGAGTGGAGCGTGTGTACATTGAGTGGAGCGTGTGTACATTGAATGGAGCGTGTGTACATTGAGTGGAGCGTGTGTACATTGAATGGAGCGTGTGTACATTGAGTGGAGCGTGTGTACATTGAGTGGAGCGTGTGTACTATAATTAGACGGCAGCCTTGCTTCCTGGTAACCACTCTTTCCTCACGGCACTCATTTCCTGAGGCGACAGTACACACAGGACCTGTCACAAAGGATTCTTTGGAATAATATATACCTATTTCCAGCTGTCTGAATACTTGGAATATTAGTCAGGGAACAAATGGCTGGTTGAGTTCCAGGAGTGTAAAACACACTGGGAGCTGGAATACAGGGGAACAGGCGGTGATGTGGAGCTAGCACAGGCAGAATGGGCCGAATGGCTTCCTTTTGTGTTGAAATTTCAGTGATCTGCACAGATTCCGTTGAACAAAACAGGTTGGGAATAGGTGAAGATTTAGGGGAGGTTAGAGCTGCTATGTTCATAGTTTCGGCTTAAAGGAGACAATTTCATCTTGCTGACCCTGGAGATGCTCGCAGTCTCACAGCCACTGCATTGTACATGGCTGGGGGAAACCCCAAGTGTACAATGCCCAATTTACTTTAGAGGAACGTATAGGATCCAATGTCCTAATTTAGGTGGAGAACAGCAAAACTATGTAAGGAACATTTGGTACAGAAGGTGTCTGATGGTCCCACTAAGGCATGCCCCCCCCTCTCTGAAAGAATGTTCTGTTACAGAACATAGAACATAGAACAGTACAGGCCCTTCAGCCCACGATGTTGTGCTGACCATTTATCCTAATCTAAGATCAACCTAACCCACACCCCTTCGATTTACTGCTGTCCATGTGCCTGTCTAAGCGTCGCTTAAATGTCCCTAATGACTCTGACTCCATCACCTCTGCTGGCAGTGCATTCCACACACCCACCACTCTCTGTGTAAAGAACCGACCTCTGACAGCCCCCCCTATACCTTCCTCCAATCACCTTCAAATTATGGTGCCTCGTGGCAGCTGTTTGCACCCTGGGGGAAAGTCTCTTGCTATCCACTCTATCCATGCCTCTCATCTGTTCTGCGTTATGGCCGTAGTACAGATGCACAAAGAATATCTAGTTCTTTGACTACGAAGATGATTTATTAACAAGGTGAGCATGTGGAAAGATAACAAATGAATTGTGATACAAACAGTAACAAATGAATGAACTCAGTGAATTCTCGTGGAGCTACTTCTAGTGTGACTATCCTCTTGTACGACTTACTACCAACTGCTGGATATATCGAGTCACATGGTGGATCTCTATCGCCACCAGCTGGCTGGAGGTCGCATTGATAACTATATACATTGATGGACAACTATCTACAAAACTGTGCACTGGCATATCACCACATTATCCAATTGGTGTCACTCTCCACCCCAAACACGCTGGGGAACTTGCCTGCTGAAATATTTGTTTAATTACTTTTTAAAAGTTATTACTGAACCTGCTTCTGCCACCCAGTCAACCAATTCATTCCAAATCCAATAAACTCAACAAATAGTGAAAAAAAAGATCTCCTCCACTGTGAACATTTCTATTAATCTTCAGCTTCCCTTTTTTCCGGAGGGCGATCCCAGATCCCTCGGCTGAACTGGAACCGCGCGTCCCTGGTACCGGTGTAGAAAGACTGGAAACACAAGGCGACAGGATGGGGAAGGGATGACTGAGCCAAGTCACTTTATCCTATTCCACAAGAGCTTGGTGTAGTGCAGGTGGCCCCCGTGCATTCCGGAAAGGTTTGATTTGTGCAGGATTGGGAATGAAGTCAGCTTGTCAAGGAGTCAACGAGATCTCAAGGTGTTTTTTCGAAGTTTGTTATTGAAATCCTTCCCTGAGCGAATGCCTTTCCGAATAACTCGGCTCTCCTCCAATTGTGCCTCCCTGTTTTTCACAGTGGCCGTGAGGGATTCATTACTCCTCATGTAGCCTCTGTGATGATTAGCCTGCTGCCAGTGCTTCCCAAACCTTTTCTCGGTGTCACCCTCTGGCGTCTCTGGGCGGGGGGGGGGGGGGGGGGGGGGGGGGTTACGAGAGCTGTTCATGGAGGTGAGGGAGAGCTTCAGTTGTTGAATGGGGGGGGGGGGGAGGTTACAACGGGGACCAGATCATGGGGCTGAGGAAAAGGAGCTGAGCATTTGGGCCTGTTGATGAAAAAGGCAGGGGCTGAAATTTTCCCGCCTGGCCCAACGCCGATATCTTCCAGTCCTGCCGCCCCCCACCCCCACCCCCCCCCCCCCCCCCTCCCCCCGGTTCCCGGAGGCGGAGGGTGCGAACAACAGGAGAGGACCCGTTGACAGCAGAGGGACCTGAAGATCTTGGCGCCGGCCAATGACGGCCTCTGTCCGCTGCCACAAAACATGCGTTGTGGGGGTGGGGGGGGGGGGGGGGGGGGCGGGGACTCCCAGCCAGGGCTCCTGCAAAACAAAAGGCAAACAAATAGCGGCCATTTCGTTGTCTTTGGCAGCAGCAGCTTTTAGACTTCAGCGAGAAGCCCATTCAGCCACGCCCGCCAATAGAACAGCACATGAGGATGGAAAGGTTTATCGGAGCTCCCAGAAACCAGCCCAACTCCACAGCAACCACTTCTCTGTATGCACGGGTGGCGAGGTCTTTGTCGTTGAAGCGATCAGAGAACATGCGTCTTTGTAAATTGTCAAAACCGTTTATTAATGAACTAAAACACTAAAGGATTTCTATGATGTCGATTTAGATTACAGTTGGATACGGCGGCTAAATACAAACAATTCTAATTAACTATCATTAATTACTGATGGCTCAGGAGCTGCTCGATGTGTGACTGCAGTCTGTGCTGCTGTCCAGCTTGTGTCTCTCTGTGCTGTCCGAGTTCTGGCTCCCACATGTGGGTGTCTTTCAGTGACCGTCTCCTGTCACCACGCCACCTGTGGCCGGATGCTAGAATGCGTCCTGTCTCACCAAGTGCCGAGTCTTCCAGAGACGATCTCCTGTCGCCACGCCACCTGTGGTCGGATGCAAGAATACGTCCTGTCTCACATGTGGCATGTCTTCCAATGACGTTCTCCAAGAGCAACGCCACCTGTAGTCGGAAGCTAGAATTATAATCTGTGCATGCAGGCACCAACGTTGTATACAGTTTGGTTATTATGTTATATACACAAATGATATTCTACTTATCATTACACCACACTAAGAAGGCATATGGGAAACTTGCCTTTATTAGCCGAGGCATAGAATACAAGAGCAGGACAGTGCAGCACTCCCTCAGTACTGACCCTCTGACAGTGCAGCACTCCCTCAGTACTGACCCTCTGACAGTGCAGCACTCCCTCAGTACTGACCCTCTGACAGTGCAGCACTCCCTCAGTACTGACCCTCTGACAGTGCAGCACTCCCTCAGTACTGACCCTCTGACAGTGCGGCACTCCCTCAGTACTGACCCTCTGACAGTGTAGCACTCCCTCAGTACTGACCCTCTGACAGTGCAACACTCCCTCAGTACTGACCCTCTGACAGTGCGGCACTCCCTCAGTACTGACCCTCTGACAGTGCAGCACTCCCTCAGTACTGACCCTCTGACAGTGCAGCACTCCCTCAGTACTGACCCTCTGACAGTGCAGTGCTCCCTCAGTACTGAACCTCTGACAGGGCAGCGCTCCCTCAGTACTGACCCTCTGACAGTGCAGCGCTCCCTCAGTACTGACCCTCTGACAGTGCGGCGCTCCCTCAGTACTGACCCTCTGACAGTGCGGCGCTCCCTCAGTACTGACCCTCTGACAGAGCAGCACTCCCACAGTACTGACCCTCTGACAGTGCAGCACTCCCTCAGTACTGACGCACTGACAGTGTGGCACTCCCTCAGTACTGACCCTCTGACAGTGCGGCACTCCCTCAGTACTGACCCTCTGACAGTGCGGCACTCCCTCAGTACTGACCCTCTGACAGTGCGGCACTCCCACAGTACTGACCCTCTGACAGTGCGGCACTCCCTCAGTACTGACCCTCTGACAGTGCGGCACTCCCTCAGTACTGTCCCTCTGACAGTGCAGCACTCCCTCAGTACTGACCCTCTGACAGTGCAGCACTGCCTCAGTACTGCCCTCTGACAGTGTGGCACTCCCTCAGTACTGTCCCTCTGACAGTGCAGCTCTCCCTCAGTCCTGACCCTCTGACAGTGCAGCTCTCCCTCAGTACTGTCCCTCTGACAGTGCAGCACTCCCTCAGTACTGACCCTCTGACAGTGCGGCACTCCCTCAGTACTGACCCTGTGACAGTGCGGCATTTCCTCAGTACTGACCCTCTGACAGTGCGGCACACCCTCAGTACTGACCCTCTGACAGTGCGGCACTCCCTCAGTACTGACCCTCTGACAGTGCAGCACTCCCTCAGTACTGACCCTCTGACAGTGCAGCACTCCCTCAGTACTGACCCTCTGACAGTGCGGCACTCCCTCAGTACTGACCCTCTGACAGTGCAGCACTCCCTCAGTACTGACCCTCTGACAGTGCAGCACTCCCTCAGTACTGACCCTCTGACAGTGCGGCACTCCCTCAGTACTGATCCTCTGACAGTGCAGCACTCCCTCAGTACTGACCCTCTGACAGTGCCGCACTCCCTCAGTACTGACCCTCTGACAGTGCGGCACTCCCTCAGTACTGACCCTCTGACAGTGCAGCACTCCCTCAGTACTGACCCTCTGACAGTGCGGCACTCCCTCAGTACTGACCCTCTGACAGTGCCGCACTCCCTCAGTACTGACCCTCTGACAGTGCGGCACTCCCTCAGTACTGACCCTCTGACAGTGCAGCACTCCCTCAGTACTGACCCTCTGACAGTGCAGCACTCCCTCAGTACTGACCCTCTGACAGTGCAGCACTCCCTCAGTACTGACCCTCTGACAGTGCGGCACTCCCTCAGTACTGACCCTCTGACAGTGCAGCACTCCCTCAGTACTGACCCTCTGACAGTGCGGCACTCCCTCAGTACTGAACTGGAAATGTCAGCCTGGAGTTTGTGCTCAAATCTCTCGAGTGAGACTTGAACCCACAGCTTTCTGAATCAGAAATGAGCGGGCTCCCCAGTGAGCGGTTCTGAATTTATTAACAAGCTGACGGCAGGAGCGGGCCTTACTGAGACAATGAGCTAGTGTTACTGCTCACTATCATTCCAGCACAATGTTATGATGTTGTATCGGGGGGAGCTCCATGTTAGAAGCCTGTGTCCATATCTCCATATAAAATGCTGTCACAAGGGTTAAATGGCCAGCAGGTTAGATTCCACCCCCTCTCTGGTTGCTGAGCCCATTGCAACGTCCTGAATCCAGAACGTAAAGCTCAGCATTGACCGCAATTTGACCCCGTGCACCATCCCAATGCTGTCAGCATTGAGTGCTCACACTCCCAGAATCATTCAGGGCAAGCCTCTTTAATTTTTTAACAAAGCACTTCATTATTGAATCTGGGGAAATTGTGGCCTTATTTTTTAACTAGGAAAGTGCCCGAGGGTGAGCGTGACTCTGTTTCACCCACATCAGCCAGTCCATGGACATGTTTTGACAAGACAACTTCAATGCCTTTTTCATTAGAGTTGATTTAAATTAGCTTGAAGTTACGGGAGGCACGGCAGAAGTGGATTCAATCCCCAAACGGACGTGATTATGAATGCTCCTGACCCTGAGGAGTTTGTGATTGGCCCGTGTCTGTGTCTTTCTTTCATGCTCATTAATGCAAAGGATGTTAGTGCTGAAGAGACGAACAGGGTTGAATACACAATAACCTTCCTCTGCCCTGTCCCCATCAAACACTCCCAGGACAGATACAGCACGGGGTTAGATACAGAGTAAAGCTCCCTCTACACTGTCCCCCCTCAAACACTCTCAGGGCAGATACAGCACGGGGTTAGATACAGAGTAAAGCTCCCTCTACACTGTCCCCCATCAAACACTCCCAGGGCAGATACAGCACGGGGTTAGATACAGAGTAAAGCTCCCTCTACACTGTCCCCATCAAACACTCCCAGGACAGGTACAGCACGGGGTTAGATACAGAGTAAAGCTCCCCCTACACTGTCCCCATCAAACACTCCCAGGACAGGTACAGCACGGGGTTAGATACAGAGTAAAGCTCCCTCTACTCTGTCCCCATCAAACACTCCCAGGACAGGTACAGCACGGGGTTAGATACAGAATAAAGCTCCCTCTACTCTGTCCCCATCAAACACTCCCAGGACAGGTACAGCACGGGGTTAGATACAGAGTAAAGCTCCCCCTACACTGTCCCCATCAAACAGTCCCAGGACAGGTACAGCACGGGGTTAGATACAGAGTAAAGCTCCCTCTACACTGTCCCCATCAAACACTCCCAGGACAGGTACAGCACGGGGTTAGATACAGAGTATAGCTCCCTCTACACTGTCCCCATCAAACACTCCCAGGACAGGTACAGCACAGGGTTAGATACAGAGTAAAGCTCCCTCTACACTGTCCCCATCAAACACTCCCAGGACAGGTACAGCACGGGGTTAGATATAGAGTAAAGCTCCCTCTACACTGTCCCCATCAAACACTCCCAGGACAGGTACAGCACGGGGTTAGATACAGAGTAAAGCTCCCTCTACACTGTCCCCACCAAACACTCCCAGGACAGGTACAGCACGGGGTTAGATACAGAGTAAAGCTCCCTCTACACTGTGCCCATCAAACACTCCCAGGACAGGTACAGCACGGGGTTAGATACAGAGTAAAGCTCCCTCTACACTGTCCCCATCAAACACTCCTAGGACAGGTACAGCACGGGGTTAGATACAGATTAAAGCTCCCTCTACACTGTCCCCATCAAACACTCCCAGGACAGGTACAGCACGGGGTTAGATACAGAGTAAAGCTCCCTCTACACTGTCCCCATCAAACACTCCCAGGACAGGTACAGCACGGGGTTAGATACAGAGTAAAGCTCCCTCTACACTGTCCCCATCAAACACTCCCAGGACAGGTACAGCACGGGGTTAGATACAGAGTAAAGCTCCCTCTACACTGTCCCCATTAAACACTCCCAGGACAGGTACAGCACAGGGTTAGATACAGAGTAAAGCGCCCTCTACACTGTCCCCATCAAACACTCCCAGGACAGGTACAGCACGGTGTTAGATACAGAGTAAAGCTCCCACTACACTGTCCCCATCAAACACTCCCAGGACAGGTACAGCAAGGGGTTAGATACAGAGTAAAGCTCCCTCTACACTGTCCCTATCAAACACTCCCAGGACAGGTACAGCACGGAGTTAGATACAGAGTAAGCTCCCTCTACACTGTCCCCATCAAACACTCCCAGGACAGGTACAGCACGGGGTTAGATACAGAGTAAAGCTCCCTCTACACTGTCCCCATCAAACACTCCCAGGACAGGTACAGCACAGGGTTAGATACAGAGTAAAGCTCCTTCTACACTATCCCCATCAAACACTCCCAGGACAGGTACAGCACGGGGTTAGATACAGAGTAAAGCTCCCTCTACACTGTCCCCATCAAACACTCCCAGGATAGGTACAGCACGGGGTTAGATACAGAGTAAAGCTCCCTCTACACTGTCCCCATCAAACACTCCCAGGACAGGTACAGCACGGGGTTAGATACAGAGTAAAGCTCCCTCTACACTGTCCCCACCAAACACTCCCAGGACAGGTACAGCACGGGGTTAGATACAGAGTAAAGCTCCCTCTACACTGTGCCCATCAAACACTCCCAGGACAGGTACAGCACGGGGTTAGATACAGAGTAAAGCTCCCTCTACACTGTCCCCATCAAACACTCCTAGGACAGGTACAGCACGGGGTTAGATACAGATTAAAGCTCCCTCTACACTGTCCCCATCAAACACTCCCAGGACAGGTACAGCACGGGGTTAGATACAGAGTAAAGCTCCCTCTACACTGTCCCCATCAAACACTCCCAGGACAGGTACAGCACGGGGTTAGATACAGAGTAAAGCTCCCTCTACACTGTCCCCATCAAACACTCCCAGGACAGGTACAGCACGGGGTTAGATACAGAGTAAAGCTCCCTCTACACTGTCCCCATTAAACACTCCCAGGACAGGTACAGCACAGGGTTAGATACAGAGTAAAGCGCCCTCTACACTGTCCCCATCAAACACTCCCAGGACAGGTACAGCACGGTGTTAGATACAGAGTAAAGCTCCCACTACACTGTCCCCATCAAACACTCCCAGGACAGGTACAGCAAGGGGTTAGATACAGAGTAAAGCTCCCTCTACACTGTCCCTATCAAACACTCCCAGGACAGGTACAGCACGGAGTTAGATACAGAGTAAAGCTCCCTCTACACTGTCCCCATCAAACACTCCCAGGACAGGTACAGCACGGGGTTAGATACAGAGTAAAGCTCCCTCTACACTGTCCCCATCAAACACTCCCAGGACAGGTACAGCACAGGGTTAGATACAGAGTAAAGCTCCTTCTACACTATCCCCATCAAACACTCCCAGGACAGGTACAGCACGGGGTTAGATACAGAGTAAAGCTCCCTCTACACTGTCCCCATCAAACACTCCCAGGATAGGTACAGCACGGGGTTAGATACAGAGTAAAGCTCCCTCTACACTGTCCCCATCAAACACTCCCAGGACAGGTACAGCACGGGGTTAGATACTCCTTTCCGTGTCTTGTATGATGTTCTGACTCTCCGCAGCAGCCATTACTCTATTCTCCGAGGGTCAGACATCTTGGGCGGGACGCCCGCCGATGCCCGAATTGCGGAACGCAATTGGGCGGAGAATCTGTTTTGACACCTCAATCGTGGCTGGCGCCGGTTTCACCCCAAATCGCCTCAATGTGTTCCACTCCGCATGTACAGTAAACACCTTTGGCACATCATTGACGGGCCTGACCCGGTAATCTCCGGGGTCTCCGCGATTCTCCGCCTCCAACTCGGGGGAATTCCCGACGCCGTGGGACTTGTGCTTTTAAAAATCATGAAACTGGCGTGGCGGCTGCTGGGGGGGAGAGAGGGGATGCGGAAAGTGTCCAACATCGCCATAATTTGCTGACAGTCGTGCCGCTGGCCAGGGGGCTGCTGCCAGGGTCGGGGGTGGCGTAGCGGGCGGTGGCCAGGAGGTGGGCTGTGGGGTCGGGGTGGATGGGCACGGCACACCATTGCCGCGGCCGGCCCTCACAGAATTCCACAGACTAACGACCCTTTGAGAGAGAAAAAAATCTCTTCGTCTCCGAAGTCATATTCTTAAACTGTGTCACCTGGAAACATTCTCCCTGCATCTACCCAGCTAAGCCCCTCAGGACCTGATATGTTTCACCAGGATCACCTTGTGTTCTTCTGAATTCCAAGAGGTATAAGCCTAAACTGGTCAACATTTCCTCATCAGACAAGTCCCTCATCCAGGAATGAGTCACGTGAATTTTCTTTGAACTGTTTCGAACGCAATTATGTCTTCTTTTGGAGCTCAAAACTGTACACAGGCCTGCAGATCTCACCGAGGCCCTGTACAGCTGCAGTAAAACTGCCCTATTTTTTATATTGCCTATTCTCCTTCCCTTAACCGTTAACATTCCATGTGCTTTCCTAATCACTGCCTGATTTTAAAGACCTCTATTAGGTCACCTCTCTCAGTCTCTGCTCCCCTCCAGACGCTAGTCCCAGCCTGTTCAATTTTTCTTGATAGGTGTAACCTCTGAGTTTTGGTACTGAAAGTCTTGCGCATTAACACTGGGGACGATTGTCTGCCGCGATCACTGTTGTAGCTGAAACTGAAGGGCAGAGCGCAGATCAGGGAATCAAACTGGGATCTTTAATTTGGTCTTTTACTTGTGCTTGCGAAGCATCAGTCTGTGTGAGAGGGAGAGAGAGAATAAACTGCTTTATACTTTTAACTTTACCTCATTGTGCACCGACAGAAAGGATTCTGCCTCATTCAGCCGCGGGCACTGTGTAAACGTTGAGTTGGGTCTCTCTCAGTGACTCTGCCCACATGGTTAGCTGATCTGCTGGTCTCTCTGTGATCTGGCTGGCTGCCAGCAGGCCAGCCTCAATTCTCTCTCCATCTTCTCGCCTTTTCCCCTGTCTGAGGCTGTGGAGAGCTTCCACCTCAGACTGAGCCGTTGCCTGGGAGACAGATGGCTTTCTGCCGTTTCCGAGCTCAAGGTGATTGTTAGCCTCCGGAGAAAGAGGGACCCTTGTCTTTAATTTCCTCAGATTTCCTGAGTGGCTATGGAGGGGAGCGGCGAAGGTGGGTAGGGGCCGGGGGAGAGGTGAGGGTGGGTATGGGGGGGGGGGGGGGGGGGGGAGGGTGAGGGTGGGTATGGGGGAGGTGAGGGTGGGTATGGGGGGGAGGTGAGGGTGGGTATGGGGGGTGAGGGTGGGTATGGGGGGAGGTGAGGGTGGGTATGGGGGTGAGGGTGGGTATGGGGGGGTGAGGGTGGGGATGGGGGGAGGTGAGGGTGGGGATGGGGAAGGTGGAGGGTGGGTATGGGAGGGGTGAGGGTGGGTATGGGGTGAGGGTGGGTATGGGGGGGTGAGGGTGGGTATGGGGGGAGGTGAGGGTGGGTATGGGGAAGGGTGAGGGTGGGTATGGGAAGGGTGAGGGTGGGTATGGGGAAGGGTGAGGGTGGGTATGGGGGGGAGGTGAGGGTGGGTATGGGGGTGAGGGTGGGTATGGGGGGGTGAGGGTGGGTATGGGGGGAGGTGAGGGTGGGTATGGGGAAGGGTGAGGGTGGGTATGGGGAAGGGTGAGGGTGGGTATGGGGGAGGGGTGAGGGTGGGTATGGGGGGGAGGTGAGGGGGGGTATGGGGGAGGGGGAGGGTGGGTATGGGGGAAGGGTGAGGGTGGGTATGGGGGAGGGTGAGGGTGGGTATGGGGGAAGGGTGAGGGTGGGTATGGGGGGGAGGTGAGGGTGGGTATGGGGAAGGGGTGAGGGTGGGTATGGGGGAGGGTGAGGGTGGGTATGGGGGAGGGGTGAGGGTGGGTATGGGGAGGGGTGAGGGTGGGTATGGGGGGAGGTGAGGGTGGGTATGGGGAAGGGGTGAGGGTAGGTATGGGGAAGGGTGAGGGTGGGTATGGGGGGATGAGAGTGGGTATGGGGAAGGGTGAGGGTGGGTATGGGGAAGGGTGAGGGTGGGGAAGGGGCGAATGTGGGTATGAGGAAGGGGCGAATGTGGGTATGAGGAAGAGGTGAGTGTGGGTATGAGGATGGGGCGAGTGTGGGTATGAGGATGGGACGAGTGTGGGTATGAGGATGGGGCGAGTGTGGGTATGAGGATGGGCGAGTGTGGGTATGAGGAAGGGGCGAGTGTGGGTATGAGGATGGGGCGAGTGTGGGTATGGGGATGGGGCGAGTGTGGGTATGGGGATGGGACGAGTGTGGGTATGAGAATGGGGCGAGTGTGGGTATGAGGAAGGGGCGAGTGTGGGTATGAGGATGGGACGAGTGTGGGTATGGGGATGGGGCGAGTGTGGGTATGAGGAATGGGTGAGTGTGGGTATGAGGATGGGGCGAGTGTGGGTATGAGGATGGGACGAGTGTGGGTATGGGGATGGGGCGAGTGTGGGTATGGGGATGGGGCGAGTGTGGGTCTGAGGATGGGGCGAGTGTGGGTATGAGGAAGGGGCGAGTGTGGGTATGGGGATGGGGCGAGTGTGGGTATGAGGAAGGGGCGAGTGTGGGTATGAGGATGGGACGAGTGTGGGTATGAGGAATGGGTGAGTGTGGGTATGAGGAAGGGGCGAGGGTGGGTATGAGGATGGGGAGAGTGTGGGTATGAGGAAGGGGCGAGGGTGGGTATGAGGATGGGGCGAGTGTGGGTATGAGGAAGGGGCGAGTGTGGGTATGGGGATGGGGCGAGTGTGGGTATGAGGAAGGGGCGAGTGTGGGTATGAGGAAGGGGCGAGTGTGGGTATGGGGATGGGGCGAGTGTGGGTATGAGGATGGGGCGAGTGTGGGTATGAGGATGGGACGAGTGTGGGGTATGGGGATGGGGCGAGTGTGGGTATGAGGAAGGGGCGAGTGTGGGTATGAGGATGGGACGAGTGTGGGTATGAGGAATGGGTGAGTGTGGGTATGAGGAAGGGGCGAGGGTGGGTATGAGGATGGGGAGAGTGTGGGTATGAGGAAGGGGCGGGTGGGTATGAGGATGGGGCGAGTGTGGGTATGAGGAAGGGGCGAGGGTGGGTATGAGGATGGGGCGAATGTGGGTATGAGGAAGGGGCGAGTGTGGGTATGAGGAAGGGGCGAGTGTGGGTATGGGGATGGGGCGAGTGTGGGTATGAGGAAGGGGCGAGTGTGGGTATGAGGAAGGGGCGAGTGTGGGTATGAGGATGGGACGAGTGTGGGTATGAGGAATGGGTGAGTGTGGGTATGAGGAAGGGGCGAGGGTGGGTATGAGGATGGGGAGAGTGTGGGTATGAGGAAGGGGCGAGGGTGGGTATGAGGATGGGGCGAGTGTGGGTATGAGGAAGGGGCGAGGGTGGGTATGAGGATGGGGCGAGTGTGGGTATGAGGAAGGGGCGAGTGTGGGTATGAGGAAGGGGCGAGTGTGGGTATGAGGAAGGGGCGAGGGTGGGTATGAGGATGGGGAGAGTGTGGGTATGAGGAAGGGGCGAGGGTGGGTATGAGGATGGGGCGAGTGTGGGTATGAGGAAGGGGCGAGGGTGGGTATGAGGATGGGGCGAGGGTGGGTATGAGGAAGGGGCGAGGGTGGGTATGAGGATGGGGCGAGTGTGGGTATGAGGAAGGGGCGAGGGTGGGTATGAGGATGGGGCGAGGGTGGGTATGAGGAAGGGGCGAGGGTGGGTATGAGGATGGGGCGAGTGTGGGTATGAGGATGGGGCGAGTGTGGGTATGAGGAAGGGGCGAGGGTGGGTATGAGGATGGGGCGAGTGTGGGTATGAGGAAGGGGCGAGTGTGGGTATGAGGATGGGACGAGTGTGGGTATGAGGAATGGGTGAGTGTGGGTATGAAGAAGGGGCGAGGGTGGGTATGAGGATGGGGCGAGTGTGGGTATGAGGATGGGGCGAGTGTGGGTATGAGGAAGGGGCGAGTGTGGGTATGAGGATGGGGCGAGTGTGGGTATGAGGATGGGGCGAGTGTGGGTATGAGGAAGGGGCGAGTGTGGGTATGAGGATGGGGCGAGTGTGGGTATGAGGATGGGGCGAGTGTGGGTATGAGGATGGGGCGAGTGTGGGTATGAGGATGGGGCGAGTGTGGGTATGAGGATGGGGCGAGTGTGGGTATGAGGATGGGGCGAGTGTGGGTATGAGGATGGGGCGAGTGTGGGTATGAGGATGGGGCGAGTGTGGGTATGAGGAAGCGGCGACGATAGGTGGAGAGAGATGTTGAGTAATTGATAAACAGTAACTATCGGCACCTTTACTCCTGATCTGGCGTGGATTGGGGATCTCTCCGTAGGCCCACATACTTTAGATTTGCCCTTCGCACTGGATCTCTGTCGCTTTGTCAGGGTTTATGACAGACACCAAGATGTGGAGGGAAAGAGGAGTGTTTAAATAAATATTCATTCACGGGATGTGTGTGTCGCTGGCTAGTCCAGCATTTATTGCCCATCTCTAATTGCCCTTCAGAAGGTGGGGGTGAGCTGCCTTCTAGAACCTGCTGCAGTCCATGTGGTGTAGGTACATCCACAGTGCTGTTAGGGAGGGAGTTCCAGGATTTTGACCCAGTGACAGTGAAGGATCGGCGATATATTTCCAAGTCAGGGTGGGGAGTGACTTGGAGGGGACCCTCCAGGTGGTGGGGTTCCCAGGTATCTGCTGCTCTTGTCCTTCTAGTGGCTGTGGGTTTGGAAGGTGCTGCCTCAGGAACCTTGGTGAGTTTCTGCAGTGCAGCTTGTTTATGGTACACACGGCTAGATTACATCAAACCTCACACTCACTCTGTTCCAATTCTCAAGCAGTGAGGTCACCATATTTGAGCAGATTAGGCCATGTGCGACCCTCTTCGCTGAGTTGTAAATATATCCAGTCCCCCTGCTTTGTACACAAACTTCACCCCTGGCCGCCCACTCAACGTAACCATCTCCCTGTGACTTAACCTCAGATATCAGCTGCCCTGCTGTTGTGCTGAGTGTACAATTCACATCCAGTTTATGTCACTCATATACCGGTGTTTATATCAGATGTAAGCACCAGGCAGGAGTGAACACTCGCTGTGCAACTGCTGCCATTCACAACTGCTGCCACTCACAACTGCTGCCACTCACAACTGCTGCCACTCACAACTGCTGCCACTCACAACTGCTGCCACTCACAACTGCTGCCACTCACAACTGCTGCCACTCACAACTGCTGCCACTCACAACTGCTGCCACTCACAACTGCTGCCACTCACAACTGCTGCCACTCACAACTGCTGCCACTCACAACTGCTACCATGTCTGCTAAATCGCTGGCTTTTAAAGCAGACCAAGCAGGCCAGCAGCACGGTTCGATTCCCGTACCAGCCTCCCCGGACAGGCGCCGGAATGTGGCGACTAGGGGCTTTTCACAGTAACTTCATTTGAAGCCTACTCGTGACAATAAGCGATTTTCATTTCATTTTTCATTTACGAGGAGTGGTTGAGGACTCTGGGTTTGTACTCGTTGGAGTTTAGAAGGATGAAGGGGGATCTTATTGAAACTTACAGGATACTGCGAGGCCTGGATAGAGTGGACGTGGAGAGGATGTTTCCACTTGTAGGAAAAACTAGAACCAGAGGACACCATCACAGACTAAAGGGACGATCCTTTAAAACAGAGATGAGGAGGAATTTCTTCAGCCAGAGGGTGGTGAATATGCGGAATTCTTTGCCGCAGAAGGCGGTGGAGGCCAAATCACTGAGTGTCTTTAAGACAGAGATAGATAGGTTCTTGATCAATAATAATATTTTAATAATCTTTATTGTCACAAGTAGGCTTACATTAACACTGCAATGAAGTTACTGTGAAAATCCCCTAGTCGCCACATTCCGGCACCTGTTCAGGTACACTGAGGGAGAATTCAGAATGTCCAAATTACCTAACAGCACGTCTTTTGGGACTTGTGGGAGGAAACCGGAGCACCCGGAGGAAACCCACGCAGACACAGGGAGAACGTGCAGACTCCGCACAGACAGTGACCCAAGCCGGGAATCGAACCTGGGACCCTGGCGCTGTGAAGCTATAGTGCTAAACACTATGCTAGCATGCTGCCCACCATTAATAAGGGAATCAGGGGTTATGGGGAGAAGGCAGGAGAATGGGGATGAGAAAAATACCAGCCATGATTGAATGCGGAGCAGACTCGATGGGCCGAGTGGCCCAATTCTGCTCCTCTGTCTTATGGCCTTATGAAGTTCAGAAATTAAGCCATTGTGATGATTTAAAACACATTTTTAAATGATACTTTGGGTCTTTCATTAAACTGGGAATTGTATGGTTCAATGGTTGACAGATCCTTTTTTGTCCTCTTATATTGATCACCCAATCTCTGCAAGGTGCAGTCACTCAGAAGGCACAGGGTTGTTATTTGTGTGTTTCATTAGTGATGAAACTGGAGCTGTCTCCTCCCCGCATTGATGTCAGGCTTTGCTCTAATTCAGCTCAGAGCTGAGGCAAACCCTTGGTACATTACATTGATTCAACTTCTGACAATATCACCCATTCCGCTGCAATGTTTAAGACTGGGATCGACAGACTGTTGGACACAAAGTGAATCCAGGGATAGTGCGGGAGGGGGGGGAGGGGGGGGGGGGGTGTAGGCTGAGGAAACGGAGTTGAGTCAGAAAGTCAGCCATTCTTGTTGAATAGCAGAGCAGGCTCGATGGGCCGAATGGCCTGATTCAGCTCTTGGGCGTGATTCTCCGACCCCCGCGGCGGGTTTCAGAATCACCGGGGGGGGGGGGCCGCGCGAATCGGGCCACGCCACCCCGACCCCGGGACGTGATTCTCCCCATTGGAGCCGGCGTGGTCGGCATAGAGAGGCCCCTCCACGATTCTCCGGCCCGGATGGGCCGAGAGGCCATAAAACAAACCCGAGTCCCGCCGGCTGCCCATCGGCAGGCTGACCGCTCTGTCTCCCGGCCTCCTCTCTTCCGCGCCTGTACTCCTCCGCCATGTTGGGTCGGGGCCGGCGCGGATAAGGGAGACACCGCGCATGCGTGGAAATCGCGTCGATGGGGCTCCACATGGGTGGCTCCTAGCCGGACCCACTGCGCATGCGCGCACCCCCCTGGCGTCCATTTCACGGCCGGATCAGCAGCCGGAGCGGCGTGAACCGCTCCAGAACCCTGCTGGCCCCCTGTCGGGGCCAGAATTGCTGATTCTGGGGCCGTGTTGACGCTGTCGCGAAACGCGACGGTGTTTCCAACGGCGTCAACGCTTAGCCTCAGGATCAGGGAATCCCGCCCATTATTACTTACTTCCTTATTAAAGTTCTGAGTTAGAGGCCAGACTGCGACCAATTGAGCCAAGATAGACGGTATAATCTCTGCATCTGGTCTCATCAACATCTCCATTGAGACGCAAAGGGAAAACTGGTTTCATTTTCTCATCATAAACAATTCTTTTGTCAACCTCAGGTGGGAGAGTTTAATCAGAGAGATTAATCAAGCTCGTTTTGATCAGCTCCATTTGAAACAAACCTTCCGTAACAAATGCCTCCCACGGGTTGGGAGAAGATAGCTTTTCCTTCCCTCACTTGGCAGAGTCCTTTATCGAGACAGAAACATCCAGCGCACTGCCAAAGAAAAACCATTCGTCAGATTGATATCTTAAACGGAGATCCCCATCCGCTATCCCTTGTGGATGGAAGACTGCCCCCTCCTGGCCAACATTTGTACCTTAGCCAAAATCTCCCTGACCCACACCCACAAATAATCAAGGAATAAAACCAGAAACTGCTGGAAATACTCGGGATGTGGGGCGGAATTTAAGTGGGAAACCCGTCCGAGATAGAGTATTATCGATCAGTTACAGCACAAAAGGAGGCCATTCAGCCATTGCATCTGTGCTGTGCTGCCTCAGGGGGAGCAATCCACCTCATGCCAATCAAGCCTCTTCTTGATGTGGCTGTGAAAGTGTGTTTCCGTGAACACATCATCAGATGGAAACGGGGGAACAGAGAGCAATGAAGGTGGGCAACACGGTAGCACAGTGGTTAGCACCGTTACTTCACAGCGCCAGGGTCCCAGGTTCGATTCCTCGCTTGGGTCACTGTCTGTGCGGAGTCTGCACGTTCTCCCCGTGTCTGCGTGGGTTTCCTCCGGGTGCTCCGGTTTCCTCCCACAAGTCCAAAGATGTGCAGGTTAGGTGGATTGGCCATGCTAAATTGCCCCTTAGTGTCCCAAAAAAGGTAAGGCGGGGTTACTGGGTTACGGGTGGAGGTGTGGGCTTCGGTAGGGTGCCCTTTTCAAGGGCCATTGCAGACTCGATGGGCTGAATGGCGTCCTTCTGCACTGTAAATTCTCTGAAATCTGTGAAACAGGGTAAAGCTGGGTTGCTGCAAATGGCCCCATATTCTCCCATCCTGCATGTACGCTGCCCTGTGGCTGGTACCCACCTTCCACAACCCTCGTTCCTCTGTCGGGTGACTCACGCTTTCTGATCAGCTATTTGTAACTCTCTGATTCAATTTTCTGACGGTGCTGACCGGTGATTTAGAAAAGGGAGCGATCGCCCGCCTCCGTTAATCTCGGGCGAGCAGAACCATTTCCTCCACACTTGGAGTATAGTGTTCAATTCTGGTCGCCACACTACCAGAAGGATGTGGAGGCTTTAGAGAGGGTGCAGAAGAGATTTACCAGGATGTTGCCTGGTATGGGGGGCATTAGCTATGAGGAGCGGTTGAATAAACTCGGTTTGTTCTCACTGGAATGACGGAGGTTGAGGGGCGACCTGATAGAGGTCTACAAAATTATGAGGGGCATAGACAGAGTGGATAGTCAGAGGCTTTTTCCCAGGGTAGAGGGGTCAATTACTAGGGGGCATAGGTTTAAGGTGCGAGGGGCAAGGTTTAGAGGAGATGTACAAGGCATGTTTTTTACACAGAGGGTAGTGGGTGCCTGGAACTCACTGCCAGAGGAGGTGGTGGAAGCAGGGACGATAGTGACATTTAAGGGGCATCTTGACAAATACATGAATAGGATGGGAATAGAGGGATACGGACCCAGGAAGTGTAGAAGATTTTAGTTTATATGGGCAGCATGGTCGGCACGGGCTTGGAGGGCCGAAGGGCCTGTTCCTGTGCTGTACTTTTCTTTGTTCTTTGTTCTTGTGAAGCCAATTCATCGTGCTGCAACCAACATTGTGGGGGTTTTTTTGTCCTTCAGTTTTTGTTTTTTCGACATTGCTCGCTGATTGAAACTCAAAGCAGAGTTAGAAACAATCAGTATTTTTGTGCCAGTCCTCCAGGCGCCTATAACCCGCACAGCGCACCTCACCTCCCCTCTACCCCCACCAGAGCAACCTTCCCGAACACATTGATATCTGATTGTGGGACAAAGAGGCTTTCATTTTTTTTCCAAATATAAAATTGCCACATTGTTTATGTCCCTTCTCCACTTCCCAGTGATTTAGCGTCAGCTCGTTCTGCATTACATGGAGCTATCTGTATAAATATTGCAATAGAGTTTCCACTTCAGGCGCAATTGGGAAATTGTGCTTGAAATTGCGCTGGCTAGGTTACGGTTCAGCTTTCTGCTAAAGTTCAAGTTTCTGCTAAAGTTCACTGGGTTTTTACAAATGTAAAACGTTCCGTGAAACTGCACAGTCGGGCAGCACAGGAGGCGACCATTCAGCCCATTGCTTCCATGCCAGCCGCCTGCAAGAGCTGGTTTAGCTCACTGGGCTAAATCGCTGGCTTTGAAAGCAGACGAGGGCAGGCCAGCAGCACGGTTTGATTCCCGTAACAGCCTCCCCGAACAGGCGCCGGAATGTGGCGACTAGGGGCTTTTCACAGTAACTTAATTGAAGCCTACTCGTGACAATAAGCGATTTTCATTTCGTTTTCATTTCATTTCATTTCAAATTGATGTGCTCTGATTCTTGAGACCCCGCCAATGGGAACAGTTGCTTACAATCACCCTCTCTGCAGACCCCTCTTGATTTTGAACATGTCTTATCGAGTGTCCTGGCTCTCTGCGGAGAGCAGCTCCAACCTCTCTGATCTAGCCGCATGGATTTCGCATCCCCTGAAGTTTTGCTGCAGTCTCTCCAAAGCCTTCACATCTTCCCTGAAGTATGGTGCCCAGAATTCCTCGTTATTTTCTTTATTTATTCATTCATGAAGTTGTGCGAGTCACGGGCGAGGTCAGCGTTTGTTGCCCATCCCTCGAGAAGGTGGTGGTGAGCTGCCTTCTTGAACGGCTGCAGTCCATGTCATGTAGGTACACCCACAGTGCTGTTCGGGAGGGAGTTCATTCCTTTTAGACTCTGTAGTGGGTTGATACAGTGCCTTACAAGGCCATTTAGGAGGGCAGTTAAAAGTAAATCGCATCGCTGTGGGTATCGAGCCACATGTAGGCCAGATCGGGTAAGGGATGGCAGATTGCCTTCCCTAAAGATCATTCGTGAACCAGATTGGTTTTTATGTGAATTGACAATGGTTTCATGGTCGCCATTACTGAGACTAGTTTTAATTCCAGACTTTTTGTCAATTGAATTTTTAAAGAAATTCCACCAGTTGTCTCGGTGGGATTTGAACACGTGCCCGAGAGCATTCGCCTGTGCCTGTGGAATACTAGCCCAGTACCATCACCATTACCCCCCCCCCCCCTCCCCCCCCCCCCCCCCCCCCCCCCCCCCCCGTACTAGTGCCTGTGTCTTTAAGAAAATGAGTTTAATTTGAAGTGTCTCCTCAAAGGGTCAGAGTCGACAGAAACCCACCGGTGATCATTATTCTGGACTTTGGAGGAGGCTGGATTCAGGCAAAATCATTTTCAAACCAGCGTTAAAGATGGCGGGAATCTGGGGCGGGATTCTCCGCCCCTCTGCCGGGTCGGAGAATCGCCCGGGGTCGGCGTCAATCCCGCCCCCGCCATGTCCCGAATTCTCCGCTCCCCGAGATTCAGCGGGGGCGGGAATCGCGCTGCGTCGGTCGGCGGGCCCCCCGCGGCGATTCTCCGGCCCGCGATGGGCCTCTCCCGCCGGCGTGGAATAAACCACCTACCTGACCGGCGGGATTGGCGGTGCGGGCGGGCGCCGGGGTGTTGGGGGGGGGGGGCGCGGGGCGATCTGACCCCGGGGGGTGCCCCCCACGGTGGCCTGGCCCGCGATCGGGGCCCACCAATTGGCGGGCGGGCCTGTGCCGTGGGGGCACTCTTTTTCTACCGCCTTCGCCATGGCGGAGGCAGAAGAGACCCCCTCCCCTGCTCATGCGCCAGTATGACGTCAGCAGCCGCTGACGCTCCGGCGCATGCACAGACTTACGCCGGCCGGCGAAGTCCTTTCGGCCCCGGCTGGCGTGGCGCCAAAGGCCGTTCACGCCGGCCGGCAGAGTGGGAACCACTCTGACGCGGGCCTAGCCCCTCAATGTGAGGGCTTGGCCCCTAAAGGTGCGGAGAATTCTGGGGTGGCCCGACGCCGGAGTGGTTCACGCCACTCCATCCCGCCGGGACCCCCCGCCTTGCCGGGGAGGGGAGAATCCCGGCCCTGATTCACGCTGGATATAACTGGAGATTCTTTGCGCTGGTGTGGCCGATTCCACCTGTAATGCGGTGCTTCAGTAACTGTAACCTGGTGGGAACTACACCCCATTAACCTGGGCACTGTGAGCACGGGATAGAGACCCGTCACTAGTTTGGAGAGGAATGTGCAGATAGTTATTGTGTAGATACTGTGGAGGGGGAAAGAAAGGGTTGAACGGCAAGATGTGTGTTTACCATGGCACCTGAGTGGGTGACACTCTCGTCTGTGCCAGAATATGTTTGGGTTCAAGTGCCAATGTGGAGAGTTGTGCACACATCCTGTACTGATACCTCCAGTGAAGTACTGAGGGAGTGCTGCTCTGTCGGAGGTGCCGTCTTTCACACCGCCTGTCAAATAGAGCCCCTGCTTCCCTTCTCCGGCTCTGGAGGATATTCCCATAGCACCATTGAATAAGAGCAGGAGAGTTTTCCCTCGTGTCCCCGACAATATTTATCCCTCATTAAACATTACTCCAATAACTGATCTGATCATTAGCACGTTGGTGTAAACTGCCGGCTCCGTCTTTCTCACGTTTCAAAAATATGACTGCACTTCAAAAGTGTTTCATTGGCGGTTAAGAGTTTGGGGATTTCCTGAGTTCATGAAAGGTTCTGTCTCAATGCAAATCTTTCCTAATTGAACCATAATTTATGGAAATAATTACACATATTGCATATATTAATATAATTATGATAGAGTCATGAATATATATCATTCTAATCTGAGAACTGACCCTAACCCATCTCCGAATGCTGCGCGTGTCTCTTTTTAAATGACGGGCCACTCTGCAGCAGGGCAGAGATGGCTGGGACTGTAGCTGGACAAAACGGAGAAATCGCTCGACAACCTCGCCAACTATTATGGAATAGTATTTGGCATCTTTTACTTCATCAGTGAATTGGTTTCTGAGCTGCCATTATAGTCATTACGTCGTCGTAGGTTTGGTGCGTTAACATAGAACATACAGTGCAGAAGGAGGCCATTCGGCCCATCGAGTCTGCACCCACCCACTTAAGCCCTCACTTCCACCCTGTAACCCAATATTCCCTAACCTTTTTGGACACTGAGGGCAATTTATCATGGCCAATCCAGCTAACCTGCAAGTCTTTGGACTGTGGGAGGAAACCGGAGCACCCGGAGGAAACCCACGCGGAGAATTTGCAGATTCCGCACAGACAGTGATCCAGCGGGGAATCGAACCTGGGACCCTGGTGCTGTGAAGCCACAGTGCTAACCACTGTGCTACCGTGCTGCCCACGAAGCGGTCGTTTTTTCAAAAGTTGTTTTTTCCCCTGAGCCACAATATTGATAATGTTTCAAACGCTCTTTGAGAAGCTCATTGCATTCACTGAGATATTCAAGGCAGGCTAAAAAATTACCTCTTTAAGTTGACAATGATGACTCACCGTGTTCTTTGAGAGGAAATCTCAAAGAAGGCAGCAGTAACAGTGCCAGGGAGGCCCAGCCAACAATGCCCACATGCTCTGGGCCTGCCCCAGACTGCTCGGGTTCTGGCCCGCCTTCTTCCAGGTGATGCCCAAGGTTGTAGGGGTGGGGGTGGAGCCGTGCCGGAGCGGCAGTCTACAGAGTATTGGACCAACCAGACCTTCATACGGGGAAGAGGGTCAACGCTCTGGTTTTTGCCTCCCTAATCACGCCCCGGAGAATCCTGCTCAGCTGGCGATCAGCAGCACCATCCACGGCGACAGAATGGCTGGCAGACCCCTCAGAGTTCCTCCAGCTGGACAAGGTCAAGTCCACCAGCCGAGGGTCGGACGCCAAAGCCTGGGGGCCATTCATCAGCCTGTTCCAAGATCTGTTTGAGGCCAATAGGGTCTAGGAAAAGAGAGAGGGGGGGGGGGAAGGGAGGGAGGAAGACAAGGGAATACACACACAAGAGAAAGAGGCGGAGGAGGGACAGGGGAGAAGGGATCCCAAGGGGCCATAGAGTGGAACACAGGGGGTAAAGGAGAGAATAGAAGAGGTCATGCAGCCCCCCCCCCAACAAGGACAAAAAAACTAAAGACCCCAACAGAAAGAAATGGAACGCAGTGTGTGGAGCCAGAGGCAGAAGGCATCAGTAAGAGATATACTAAACTGCCAACAGAGGAAAGGGAGGGAGAAGCCGGGGGGGGGGGGGGGGGTGCTGGGGGGGTGAGACATACAAGGAAATCACATGTAAGAAGCTGACTGTGGCAACAACGTGTCTCAGCACTTTTCTCTGGAGTTAGCGTACTCATCGATGAATGCTCGTTTCCCTTCACCCGGGTCAGGGAATCCTTTGCGATTCCTGGCTGGCACCCAGGTGGCAGTGCCAGGGTGCTCAGGTGGCACCAGCAGTGCCAGGGTGCCATCCTGCCCAGAGGGAAAGAGGGTAGATCCCACGCCTCGGTTAGATCTCAGGAATGCACATTACAGTGACACTAGCTGTCTCACTCTAATATGTAGTTTTGCCAGAGAATAATCCCGCTGACAATGGAAGGGATTCACATTGCAACAACTTGCGAGATTGCATTAGATCTCATGAGGCGTGTTATGGGCCAGGGTTTAGAGAACCCCAAAGTGTATCATGGACTTCACCTGACCCACAACTTTTAATAGATTGTGGTATGGGGAGCACACGGCCCACTCTACAGGTGTGGTACAGCAGAAATGGAAAAGTATTTTTTAAAGCAAAACAATGTTTATTCTATGAACTCAAGTTAACCTTTTTAAAACATACAGTGAAAATCTTAGCAGCCATTAATTCAAATACAACCCCCAAAGAATACAACACTAAGTCATCCTTTAAGCTTTCCTTTTAACATCCATAAGACTTAAAACACCTTTTGCCTGAAGCACATCAGGTTTAAATTCACTACTGAGAACAGTTACCATGTTGAAATCAGCAAATGGACATTCATAAGCTTGCAGAGATTCACACACATCCTGCTGTGATTGCAGCTTCTCCAAAACTAAAATGAAACCAAACCCACCCTGCAGCAAAAAGCCTAAAGCGAAAGTAAAATGCTGACAGGCAGCCCAGCTCCACCCACTCTCTGACATCACTGCAGTAATAAACACCCATTTCTTAAAGGTACTCTCACTACAGATATTTATATACACACCCATTTATAAGCACTCATTTCTTAAAGGTACATGACAGGCATGGCAAGCCGAGGAGATCCCGGACGATGGATCTCACGGCATCTACCAGCCGCGGGGGGGGGGGGGGGGGGGGGGGGGGGGGGGGGACCAGTGTGACTGGCTGCTGGCAATAGTTTTTGGGAAAGCGGTGATGCCGATCGATGGTGAAGACAAGCCGGGTCTCGTAAAAGACACCGGCTTCGATCAGAGAGAGAAACGACGACACCAAAAAAAGGCAGCAAATTCAACATAGCGAGAGGATTTGAGTATAGGAATAGGGATGTTTTACTGCAATTGTACAGGACATTGGTGAGGTCACACCTGGAGTATTGTGGGCAGTTCTGGTGTCCTTATCTGAGGAAGGATGTTCTTGCTATGGAGGGAGTGCAGCGAAGGTTTACCCAGCTGATTCCTGGGATGGTGGGACTGTCAGATGAGGAGAGACTAAATCGGTTAGGATTACATTCATTGGAGTTTAGAAGAGTGAGAGGGGATCTCATAGAAACTTACAAAATTCTAACAGGATTAGACAGGGTAGATTCAGAAAGAATGTTCCCGATGGTGGGGGAGTCCAGAACTAGGGGTCATGGTTTAAGGATAAGGGGTAAACCTTTTAGGACTGAGGTGAGGAGACAATTTCTTCACCCAGTGATCTGTGGAATTCACTGCCACAGAAAGTAGTTGAGGCCAAAGCGTTGTGTAATTTCAAGAAGGAATTAGCTATAGCTCCTGGGGCTGAAGGGATCAATGGATATGGGGGGGGGAAGGCGGGATCAGAGTATTGAACTTGATGATCAGCCATGATCATATTGAATGATGGAGTAGGCTAGAAGGGCCGAATGGCCTCCTCCTGCTTCTAGTTTCTATGTAACATTCAAAAACAACAAGAAGAAAGAAGATATTAGTTGCTGCCTAACCTGTCTGGCCTCTGGTCGGGTCGCCCAGATCCCACTGCTCCCTGATTCCTTGGGACACGACATCAGCATTTGCCTGGCCTTTGTCACACCTGCCGACTGCTGCTCGAACCCCCTCTCACTCAGGTAGCTGGGCCTCGAGCCTCGACAACCGCCCGTGCTCCTGACTATCTGACCCAGTGGTCTCGGTTTGTTTTGGTTGGTTGTCCTCCTTCCGCCTGATGCAGCTAGGAGTCACCCCACTTCTCTCCTCAGCAGCCATTGGCCAGCGCCTCCCCCTTGCCTCGTTGAAGAAACTTTCCTGAAACTTATCCTCATATATGAGCAGGTTAGGTGGATTGGCCATGATAAATTGCCCTTAGTGTTGGGTGGGGTTATGGGGATAGGGTGGAGGTGTTGACCTTGGGTAGGGTGCTCTTTCCAAGAGCCGGTGCAGACTCGATGGGCCGAATGGCCTCCTTCCGCACTGTAAATTCTATGATATCTATTTATCTGATTCGGCGTCAGTTTTTGTATGATCTTATTCCTGTGAAATTCCTCAAGGGATGTTTAATTAATATCGTCAAAGGTGCTAAATCCAAGCTGTTGCTGTTTTTTTCACCAAGCACATGGATGTGTAAACTGGATTGGGATCATGTGTAATCTCTCCGGGAAACAGTATAATGCCAAGCAGTGTTCAAACACTCACTATACAAGCTCAGGGCAGGATTAATTATGAGAACTGACCAGAGGTCTGGGATTTTTAATTCTGAAAGGAGAGGCTTGAAGGAAATCTTCTTGGTGAACCTGAGATATCAAATGGTGTGGAAATGGTTAGTTCAGAATGTTTCTTTAAGTTAAACAGTTGTAACAGAAGACAAAATATTCAAGAGTTATTCTAGAGACTGAGTGAATGGCCTCAAATATCCTGAAGTCATCTGCAACCCAATATCTTCAACAATAAGAGGACTTGGTTTTTTTTTTTAAATTATTTTTATTGAAAAATTTTGATTTTATACAACATTGACACACCTTAGTAAAATACCGAAAATAACAATAATATTAACAATCATATACATTCGCCCCACCTCCATGAACAACACAGCATTTTAACAACAACGCAAATTAACACACTATAAAGTTACAGAATAGACACTACAATAGTGCACCTGTTCCTGACCCTGGATCCAACCATCCTCGACACCGTCTCCGCCACCCCCTTCCAGAATTCTTCCAGTGCTGGGCATGCCCAGAACATATGGGCGTGGTTCGCTGGACTCCCCGAACATCTGGTGCACCTATCCTCACCCCCAAAGAACCTACTCATCCTAGTCCCGGACATGTGGGCCCGGTGCAGCTCCTTAAATTGGATGAGACTAAGCCTCGCACATGAGGAGGAAGAGTTGACTCTCTCCAAGGCATCCGCCAAGTCCCGTCCTCTATCTGCTCCCCGAGTTCCTCCTCCCATTTAGCCTTCAGCTCCTCCACTGACGACTCCTCCACCTCCTGCATTACCTTATAGATGTCAGACACCTTCCCCTCTCCGACCCACACCCCCGAAAGCACTCTGTCCATCGTCCCCCGCGCGGGCAGCAAAGGGAATCCCTCTACCTGTCGCCTAGCAAACGCCTTTACCTGCAAGTATCTGAACATGTTCCCTTGGGGAAGGCCAAATTTATCTTCCAGTTCCCCCAGGCCCGCAAACCTCCCGCCAATAAACAGGTCCCTCAATTTGCTGATGCCCGCCTTTTGCCACCCCCTGAATCCCCCATCCGTGTTCCCCGGGATGAACCGATGGTTGCCACCCAGTGGAGCCTCCATCGAGCCCCATGTTTCCCCCCGATGCCGTCTCCACTGTCCCCAGATTCTTAGGGTCGCCGCTACCACCGGGCTCGTGGTAAACCTCTTAGGGGAGAGCGGCAACGGTGCCGTTACCATGGCACCCAGGCTCGTACCTCTACATGACGCAATCTCCATTCTTTTCCACACCGCCCCTCCCCCCTCCATCACCCATTTACGCACCATTGACACATTGGCTGCCCAATAGTAATAAGAGGACGTGGTTAATGATTCCGAGGTAGCTGGTGGTAAATGAACATAAGTTTTATTAACTATTGACAAAGTCCTGCTCCAAGCAGCATGTCGCTCCCAGTACAGAGCTTGCTGGGAGAACGCCACAACATCTGGCCCTGCTTTGGGCCGACTGTTACTCATACCGAGCCCCAGATGGGTGGCCATCGCCCCCTAGAGGGGACGCTCATACTCCACCGGCCCCACAGAGAGACCAAATGATAGCTTCCTCTTGGTTCCCATGGGGGTCATGCCAATTGGGTTCTTTTGGGTGGTTAGATTGAACAGTCTTCACCATCCGTATGAATTTTGTTAAGAGGGAGTCAACGTAGGACAAGGCCCTCGCGACCCAGGAGCAAGGTGAGGTGTAAGCCACAAAAGAGAAAGAGGCTGAAGTTGAAGGTGACCACCGAGCAGAGAGGAACTGGATGTGTGCGGCACGGTGGCACAGTGGTTAGCACTGCTGCTTCACGGCGCTGAGGACCCGGGTTCGATCCCTGCCCCGGGTCACTGTCCTTGTGGAGTTTGCACATTCTCCCCGGTGTCTACGCGGGTCTCACCCCCCACAACCCAAACTGATGCGCAGGGTAGGTGGATCGGCCACGCTAAATTGCCCCTTAATTGGAAAAAAAAGAATTGGGTAAATTTATTTTTAAAAAGCGAGGAACTGGATTCAATCCCTGGGGATTATCGGAGTGAATGAATTTGTGTTCTTCCCCCTCTCCGCATCCCGACCTTCTCACCTTCAGGAGCTGCACTCAATCAGAGAAATAGAGAGTTGGTTTCTGTCATTACATCCCCTGCCGAGTGAGAATGTGG